>NC_048428.1:13933227-13987199 GCF_013103735.1 Etheostoma cragini | reverse complement strand
CTTCAGACTTCTCTTGAATATGGACATGCTTGTACACTTGATGACCCCAGAGATGCTGTCCATGCGGCTGTAAAATTGTTCCTTTAAGTTGATCCAGTGAGCAGAGGGAAATTTAAAGGGGGAGTCCAACAATTTAGTATTGATCTTCCATAAAATTTGGGAACTTACAAGAGAAAGATCAAATTGAAGCAGTGGAGAATCTAGCTAAAAAAAACACTGGATCCTACATTTCCCACAATACAAACAATAGCATTTTTTCGTTAAACTCACACTGTCCAGTAAATGACCACCTCATTGTAACTCCTCATCCTACTCCTTTTTGTTAAAAAAAAAAATCACAATGACATCATAAGAGCTGTTTTTTTCAGACTTGACTCCTCCAGAGACACATAACACAATTGTTTTCACAGGCTGAGAACAGAAGGGCTACTCCCTGTCACTAATAAACTATGTGTGGTGTGTAAATTCAGTGGAATGCCCCTTTAAGTTTTGTTCTCAAATACAAAAGCACCCATGAACGTAGCAGGCATCAAACAACAAATGCTTATTTTTCAGAAAATCAAATTGATCAAAAGGCTGTTTGCTACAAATGGAAAGACCGTTAACTAGTAGGTCATGTATTTCTGTGTGTGTGTGTGTGTGTGTGTGTATGTGTGTGTGTGGGTTCCCTGCTACGTATTACTGCTAGTTTCTCATGCCTCTGCTCTCTGAGAGGCGTTCATTTCTACATTTCCACCCACAGCATGTCCTACTTAGTGCCCCTTGGGATTTACCTTTACCTCTGGAGAAGATGAAAAATGCCTCTGTGTCTTTTACAGCCTCCATACTCATGAATTTGCTTATTCTTAGCCTGTCTATTTAAAAAGGTATTATCCTTTATGCTCCTCTGACAAAGTGGCAGGCAGCATAATTCAAGAAGGGTGACAGAAAATCACTATGGACAAAACATGATCTCCCTTTAAAATAGCCAATTACTGGTTATGAATGTCAGCCAACAGAGGGCAAAAATTGCAGAAAGGCATTGTCAAAACCCGGCTCGGTACCTGCCTGCAACCCAAGAGACACACATTTTATTTACATTTACACTTTTCCTGGACACACACACACACACACACACACACACACACACACACACACATTCCTCCTTGACCCCTACCTTTCTCTGATTGTGTTGTTCTGTTATGACAACGTCCGTGTGGCTTGATGGATGCTCAATTAATCCTAACTTGTGACACGTCGAGTCCACGCTCAACAGCCCTGTTAGAAACAGTATTTAAAACAGCAGCATCCAGGCAGCTGCGTCCGTGTGCCAGGCGGCCCTTTTGCTCCCAAGGGATTGTGGCTGCATTAATAATGGTCTTTACTAATTCACAGCCATCAAATGCTATCAAGATACGTCAAGATATACAGGAAAAGGAAGAGTGATATAACCCCACGACACTGCTTTGCGTTCAAATCAAAGCACGACAAGCGTGCACTAGAAGAGTGACAGTCGTTATTGCTTCTGTACTGAATTAGGGGACGTTTTAAAAGTCACTGACAGCTGCAGTCAATTAAGCTAAAAGCTGAAATGGACATAAGACGAGTAGTATGGATGGAGTTCTGTTATCCGCACTAGAATGTATTTTTGTCATTCAAATCAATATAAACTACATTACGATCCACAAAGCATCAGAGCTCAGGATGGAGTTTGACTAGACAGAATGTCTTTTTTTTCATAAAGAATCTACTTGAAAGCCTTCAAAGCCCATGCTAGAAATTTTGAAGTAGAGTTTGCTCTAAAACAAGCAACCACATCGTTGTATGAACTAGACTTGAGACAACATTCTAACACCTTCCCACAATGCCATCAAACATACAGTCCAAAGCACACAGACATAAAAAAGAGGCCCAGAAAAACCTAAACCATGCTGTGCAGCAGAACCAACTAACAAAATAACAAAATACCTCAATGAGCAGAGAAATGTTGAGTCTCTAATGTGCAGCAGGCACACATACATTGAATCCAGATAATCACAAGGCAATACATAAAAAGAGGAACACAATAGATAGAGAGGAATATAAACTTAGATTCATACAGCAACTTTACTAAATAAATTATATCTTAAAATGCTTCAGCATTTTGTGGTAAATTAAAAATGTATTTACCACAACCCAGTGTAGAAACAAACCACTTATATAAGCTTTTGATACAGTGAGGAACATAAGTATTTGAACACCCTGCTACTTTGCAAGTTCTACCACTTAGAAATCATGGAGGGGTCTGAAATTGTCAATGTAGGTGCATGTCCACTGTGAGAGACATAATCTAAAAAAGAAAACCCCATACAATCAGTACGAATCCAACTACTAACATGGCCAAAACCAAAGAGCTGTCTAAAGACACTAGAGACTAAATTGTACACCTCCACAAGGCTGGAAAGGGCTTTGGGGAAATTGCCAAGCAGCTTGGTGAAAAAAGGTCCACTGTTGGAGCAATCATTAGAAAATGGAAGAAGCTAAACATGACTGTCAATCTTGCTCGGACTGGGGCTTAAGGCAAGATCTCACCTCAAGGGGTCTCAATGATCCTAAGAAAGGTGAGAAATCAGCCCAGAACTACACGAGAGGAGCTGGTCAATGACCTGAAAAGACCTGGGACCACCGTTTCCAAGGTTACTGTTGGTAATACACTAAGACGTCATGGTTTGAAATCATGCATGGCACGGAAGGTTCCCCTGCTTAAACCAGCACACGTCAAGGCCCATCCTTAGTGTGCCAATGACCATTTGGAGGAGTCGTGGGAGAAGATCATGTGGTCAGACGAGACCAAACTAGAACTTTTTGGTCATAATTCCACTAACCGTGTTTGGAGGAAGAAGAATGTTGAGTACCATCCCAAGAACACCATCCCTCCTGTGAATCATGGGTCTGGTAGCATCATGCTTTGTGGGTGTTTTTCTGCACATAGGACAGGGCGATTGCACTGTATTGAGGAGAGGATGACCGGGGCCCTGTATTGCGAGATTTGGGGGAACAACCTCCTTCTCTCAGTTAGGGCATTGAAGATGGGTCGAGGCTGGGTCTTCCAACATGACAATGACCCGAACCACACAGCCAGGAGAACCAAGGAGTGGCTCTGTAAGACGCATATCAAGGTTCTGGTGTGGCCTAGCCAGTCTCCAGACCTAAACCCAGTAGAGAATCTTTGGAGGGAGCCCAAACTCCGTGTTTCTCAGCAACAGCCCAGAAACCTGACTGATCTAGAGAAGATCTGTGTGGAGGAGTGGGCCAAAATCCCTTCTGCAGTGTGTGCAAACCTGGTGAAAAACTACAGGAAATGTGTGACCTCTGCAATTGCAAACAAGGCTACTATACCAAATATTAACATTGATTTTCTCAGGTGTTCAAATACTTATTTGCAGCTGTATCATACAAATATATAGTTAAAAATGTCATACATTGTGATTTCTGGATTTTTTTTTAAAGATTATGTCTCTCACAGGGGACATGCACCTACAATGACAATTTCAGTCCCCTCCATGATTTCTAAGTGGGTAAAATATGGTACTTATTACTTTAAACGGACACGGCTACTGTCTATATTTATCTTCCTTCCACAAATCTCTTGAACACCAACACCAACAATGTTTTAGGCCGTCTTTTAATACTTTCACCCTATCATGTCTGCGCCCAAAGCCCAATGCTTGCTACAGACAATGTACATCTTAAAACTGTAGTTTTTAGCAATTATTACTCAAACAGAGGTAAATAGTGTTTTTGTTCGGGACTAACTTCTATGAGTTAATTAATGCACTAGTGAGTATTTACGGCAGCAGCACAATCTATGTGGGACAACAACAATGGAGCTGGATCAGAGTCTTGTGGATCTGAGGGCTCTACTGGACACAGAGTATTGGCAGCATATGACCAATACAGTCTGTGACTAGATTTATAAACAAGTAAAAAGCTCTATTTTAAACTGGCCTCCAGTGCAGAGACTTCAGAGCAGCAGTGATGTGAACTTTTTTCCATTTGAAATTGCAAGAGAGTGAGTGTTCCCAGTCAGCCAGTATAGGAATGAAGAAAGAGTCAACCCACACTATTTTCCCCTGTGGCGTCTTTGGGGACGGACTGCAGTACGGCTGCATCTCCTTCGCAATCCATAGATCTTTATAGTCTGCCTCGTAATTAAGGGCAACGTTGCAGATTTATGTTAGATTGTGTCTTTATTGAAAGCGGATGAGAAAAACTGAAATAAATATTTCTAATGCTTTCCTTATCACACAAGATAACCCTCACTGTCTTTTTGGAAAAACTCTGCCGGCCAATGTTACGTTTTATCTAAACAAATTTAAAATGTTTATAATGATGATAATGACAACCTAATAATAAGTTGCCAGGATCCAAGTCCACCACTGGCAAAATGCACAAGAGAGGCAGGAGCTACAGGGCAGCTACTCTGCCATATAACATTCAGAATCAGTCTAATTTTAAAATTTGAGTTAAGTTCTTTTGCTTTTTAATAAAGAAATATCGGTATTTAGTTGAAGTTTGTCACATGATGTGCCTGTACAGAAGGCCAAAGGTTAACATAAACAGTGGAAGCAGGGAAAACAGCTAGCTTTACTCTGTTTGCTTGTTTTTATACTTCAGTTTATGTACACAAGATACATAGTATAACATCTTATTTAGTAAGCTTTTGGGGTTTTTTTTCCCCCTTGAACCAAGCCAGTACTCCTCTTTTTAAGTATTTGACTACACTAAGCTAACCGTCTCTAGCTGTAGCCTAATATATGAGTATCAATTTTCTCATTCAACTCTTGGCAAGAAGGTAAATAAAAGGTATTTTTTTAAATGGTGAACTTTTCCTTTAACTTTCATATAAATACAGATTTGTTTTTAAATATTAGCATAATAGCTTTTTCTCTTGCCAATACTTAAAAAAACTGCCATAAAAAAAGACATAATAGGGTGCCCAGATGGCTCAGTTGGTAGAGTGGGCGCCCATTAATAGAGGGTTACTCCTCGACATAGCGGGCCGGGGTTCAACTCTGACCTGTGGCCCTTTGCTTCATGTCCTTCCTCCCTCTCTCCCCTTTCACGTCTTCTGCTGTCCTAACAAAGTAAAGGGTGAAACTGCCCAAAAATAACCTTAAAAAAATACATATTAAGGCAGATATAAACATGAACTTCGATTTTTAGGCAGTGTTTCCAAGTTAAAACAATAGATTGATACATCGACAAACACCTAAGGGAGCATACATATGATTGACCGTCTATGAGCTGACACATAATGTAAAATCCAGTACTGGTGAGTTCATCCTGGTTATTTACAACATAAAACAAGCTCTGTGCGAAGCAGCAACAACACAAAGTTACCACAAGAATACATTCATTTGCTACTTACAGCTGTGAAAACATTTCATTGCCTCTTGTTTGTGGGTTTGCAACTACGCAAAAAACATAAATTACTGGTAATACAATCTCCCAACTTCCACTTTGAGCCTGTTCATCCACACACTGAGGCCAGTCCTGCACAGTTATCAAGCTTATCAGTCATGGGGCTTATGCTTGGAAGAAAATCATTCAACTCTTCCCAATCAGCTGCTCAGTATAGTATTGGACTAAAGTAATGAAGATGTGTCCAACACACCAACACTTCCCTGGGGGTGCAGATAATCAGCTTCTCTGAGCAGCAATGGCTGGAATAGGCTCATAAATCTGTAATAAGGATCTCCACTTCAGAGTCCAGCTATTATCTGAATATTGACTTAACTGTACACACATGGCAACCCAATTTTCTTCTCAAGACTGGTGGAAGATTGTGAACTGTACGCTAAGAAATCTAAGCCACCTATGTCTGAGTAAAATATTTTAATTCTTCTAATCCCAACAATTGATTCCAGTCATGGCAGCAGAGTGCTGTACTCTGCAGAGTTGCAGGTTGTGCCAGGGAGTCCAGGGCAGCCAAGACTCACAGTAGCTCCCCTCGCTAACTGTGCTGCACACACCCCAGCAGGTGTGGTCCACACATCATAACCACTTTACTAATGTACAGCAGCATGTTCCAGGAATAACCTCCAAAGCCAAGTGTGCATGAAATCCCAGGCCTTTCTCCAAATTCATATATAAGTAAAGCTTCATAAAAAAAAAAATCTAATTTTCTTTCTAATATTTTCAAACCAACAAACCTTTGAGGGAATCAATTTATCATGCCACTAGTAGGAGTAGAATGACACTGGCCCAATTCCAAAGTGAGCCCTGAGGACTAAGGACTAAAGAATCACAACTTAATTGATCTCATGTGCTAAGTGAGTGAGTGTGTGAGGCCACATGGCCTTAGATAGGTATAAATGGGATTGGGACAGCACTTCACAAGGTCCCGTTACCATGGTGACATTTAATAAAAAGATGTTGTTGACACTTGCCGGTTTGGATATTTTCATTTTAAGTGTGTTGCTTTCCACACGGCCAAGGAACAGGAGACGGCCGCCTGATTCCAAACTTTCTAACTCTTGTTTTACAAGCTGGATAACACGTCTGTTCCGTTCCGTGGTTGTGTGTTGTGCCGTTGTTTACCTTTGTAATTTCCAGATTTCTCCATGGTCTCCGCGGTAAACCTCACAACACTTTGAACTATGGGTAATTCTCTTTGGTGAAGAATGCATCGATGCAGACTCCTGGAAAGGGCTCGCTAAGTGTGTACTCAAACCCTCACGCCCTTTAAAAATTCCACATTGGGGCAAACATGAGCCATAACAAATTTTGCGAGAAACGCGCACCAATGTACGTGAATCTGTGAGTCTGGATTTTGGGATTGGGCTACTATGTCTCTTTAGGAGAATGGATATTACTTAGTCTCATCCTGGAAAAACACGCATGCAATCAAAAACATTATAGTTGTGTTTGCTGTTTGTCCCCAGTAAGGGATTTTAAACACTTTTTAAAAAAAGACTCCAGGGTAAGATCTACAGAACTATCACGCTGTATGGAAGAAGCAAAACTGGGGGGAAAAAACATTGCTGTGCAACACTAGAGCACACTTAAAGAACAAGACTGGTGATATTCTAAATTTTTGTTTTTGTGAACAAATCCCATGAAAAGACCAACACAAACAATGAGCTGATCTCACTAACTAGTGTTCTCTTTGTACCCAAAGCCTGATTCCTAAGGGCCATATACCTCCATTTTACTGGCTAACATGTATTTTTGTTATCATGAACATGTAGACTGTAGTTTATTTGATTCAACCCACATGCACCACAATGCTGACAATAACTCACTAGATTACCAAAATTGTGTTAATCCGCAATTGAAAATAGTCCCTAAAAAAATAAATCACAATTTACTCCTACTGGAGTAATCTTTGCTAAAACCTACAATCCCAAACTTTTTTAGGGAATGACTGACCCTTTTTAAAATTCAAACTATATGTTTGTGAATCTTTGTCTTCAGGAGGAACAGACGGGTTTGCAATGAAGAGTGTATTGAGAGACTAAACCACATTGTTGGTTTCTGTGTATTCATAGGATTTGGTAACTATAAGAGAAAGACGGAATAACACCAGACATATGCTTTAATGACTTTCTTGATGAAGTCAAGTAATAGGTTGAAAAAGCAAAATGTACGTCATTGCTATCATAGGCTGTTAACAATTTGTGTGTGAATGCAAGTGTAGCCTAATTATTACAAGAATTAATAGTCAACCAGAAACTCAAGCAACTAAACATATAATCTGTTTCAGTCTAAGTGCCTGTCATCCCTCACATTGCAGGAGTGAAGAGCTAAACTCAGATTTGACCTAATCTGATTAAGTTAAACAGCTTGTCCATTGATACCTGTCGGACTGTGAAGTTATCACAGCAAAGCCTCGCGGAGTGAGACGGAGGCTGGCCGCCCTGTAACTCCCTGTGCGTTGTTAGTCCAGCCATTACATTTCATTGCATCAGATCCTAAAACGTAAGTGCCAAATGAAAACCCTGATTTGGGTTTGGAGAGAAGAAATGCCGTTTTCTCAGCCTTCTATGCACTCATGTGCTGGTTCATTTGAAATATCTGGCCTTGCTTTTGCCGAAGAAAAACTACATTATGAGACAAAAAATAGTCTATTTGATAAGGCTCACATCCAACACAGGTCAAATATATATATATATATATATATATATATATATATATATATATATATATATATATATATATATGACACGATTAAAGAACAGAAACTACCCACATCATGATTCCCACCCATGTTTCCAGCCTCATTTAACATAATCCATAATGCATGAAGATATAATCTCCACCTGACCAAATGTCTAAAAAAAAAGTAGGCTCTAATAAGTTACTACGTCTTTACTTGGAATGAAACTGATAGGACTCTGAAAATAGCCTGCCTGTGCTCTGAAATATTCAGCATGTGAGAGAGTGTGTGTGTGTATGTGTGTGTGTGTGTGTGTAATAATTTGAGGCTTCAGTGCAGCCCAAGCAGAGTAACTGCCCTGAACAACAAGCACTATTTGTTGTCTGCTTTGACAGAGCCAGTAGCCAGGGATTCTATTCAGGAAGCTCCCTAGTGATACTTTGTGTGTTTTACAACAGCAGTTTGTGTGTATGTGTGTGTGTGTGAGTGCGCGTGTGCTATGTGTGTGTTTTTTGTATCATGTCCTCTCTGGTCAGTGACTGACCCTGGGTTTTATCCCGCCAGATTAATTGCCGGATTCAACGTCATCTGGGATTTACTGTTCAAGACAAGCAGGATGCTGCAGACAAGAAAGTGTGGGCCTTCTGGGAGGGCAATTAAAAACCTTGCTACAAGAAACACATTTCCTGGATGATGCTATTTTAGTCAACGATTAAGCAGAGTGTTTGCTGTTAGTGATTGTTTTCATTGATTTGTTTATGATGCCTTTTAATTATCAAGGCGGCACCACAGGATTAGGACAAACTGATGAGGAAAAAGAAATGCAGTAAATCACAATTGATTTGGCCGACTTGCTCATCCATGTTCGTAGAGTAGATTCAAGCAAAGAAGATGAAGTGAGTGAGTATAAATTAAGGCTACGTCCAAGCCTCACTTCTGACCTTGAATTATATTATTGTCCAGTTACTTCTCAAAGAAAACAAGTCCAGATCTTCATTTGGGGACCGCCAGCCAGGAGGTCAATGAGTCAGAGTGGTTCATGTGCTGTATGTCATTGTTACTCAGCAGGGAGGGGGGTGCAGGAACGTGAGGGTGGTGCAGGAAGGTGACCTTTTCTCCAACAGAGCACTGGGTGTAGCGGGAAGTTGTGGTCCCTCTGGCCACCAGGCACCTTGTGGCTCAGTGGAATGAGTGCCTAGTGGAAGAATGTCAGAGCCCCGAGATCCAAACAACCGTAGCCCCCTGCTGGGATGTCCATGGACACCTGTGTGTGTGTGTGTGTGTGTGTGTGTGTGTGTGATCACAGTTCTTGTGTACTTGCTTGATTTTCGTGTGCTGGACTCAAATCAAAAAAGTGTGACTGGCCTGCAAAGACTAATGAAAATCTCAAAGTTAATGAAAACTGGAACGCTCCTGACTCATGAGGGGGATTTGTCGTTGATGTCATCACCACATGGTGAAGTGGCAACTTTTGTGCAAAACAACAGAGAGAAAATGTGTTTTCGTTCAGCCGCTGTAATCTGTAGAGCAGCTGTTGAGCTGTTTTCAGGGACTTTACACATCTGGAAGTGGACATTTCTGACAATGTAATCATTCGTCATGGGTTACATGATGATAATTTTTTTTTATCATCAAGCAACGTACTAACGAGCTGATGATATTGATAAATGCTATTGTTACTGTAAGCACTAGATTTGAACATTACCATTGCTTCAGTGAGGTGGTTTTATTCTAAGATGGACAAGATTTATAAAATATACGTATGCAATGTAATTAGGGGTGTGGACTAATAGAATTGTGTAAAATCACCTTCTACAACATTGTAAAGAGACAGTGATGAAGGGACAGCCATGTGCACAATGATGTTTTACCATTTCTATAAAATGGTGTTTTTCTTCATGCACCATAGCCAAACTGTTGATTTGACCCCTGATCATTGGTGGTGTTATTGGTAGCCTAGTACAGCAGACATTTTACAGTGCCATGATGCATACAGGGATGTCGCCAGTACAAGGGAATAGTAGCCTACAAGTACAGGGGGAGTACCCGCCCACTGTAGTAAACCCAGCTTACTCCAGCAAATACAAAAATATCCCGTTCTCACTCGCAAATTGTTTAAGATTTTAAATGCTAAAATAAGCCTCCAGCACTAAAGTTCCAGTCCACTCCAAACACGATATACATTGACAGGGCTCCTGATGTTTCTCTGCTTCAGCTGAACAATGGAGGTGTTTTCGTCGATATACTCTGTGGCTTGCTGTTGAGCCCAGGATCCTCTCTGCACTGAGGGCTAAAGATCAGAATTGGCAACCGAACAACGTAAATAATCTACGGCTGGAATTCAAAATTCATGCGCGTTAAAATAAGAATCGTGTGTGGGACATTTTGCGATACATGTGTCGCCTTACCTTTATCTTGACTTGAAGAAATGCTCTCCTCCTCTTTCGGATTTGCAACCTGTGTTATTATGGACGTGTTGTCCATGGAAACGAGATGTTTTGCACCTTCGGCTACACCGTTTTATTCCTTGGCAAACATTACCAAGCGCACTACAGTCCCCTGGCTGTGCACGGGCTAAAGCGTCCGCTGTTTGCAGCAATAAAATCCCATTTTATTCGAAGCATGCAGTCCAATTCCCCCGGAGCTTACAAACAAGACGAAACGCCAGCTGAGAGGAAGGGTCCAAACATCTGAGGTGACTGTCCGATGTGCAGGAGACAAACAAAGCGTCAGTCCTGCATTTAAGTCGTGTGTGTCCGCGGTAGCAGGCAGCATAGCACCCCTCCTGCTGCTGCTGCTGCTGCTGTTGCTGCTGCTGCTGCTACTGCTGCTGCTACTGCTACTGTACGCAATGGCTTCAATCCACACACTACAATATCAACTGCGTGATACGGTTACAGTGTTTACCCAGAGATGGCGACCGTCCTCAGGGGGCCATGCAAGCTCACTACATCACGCCTTCAATATTCCTATTATCCTTCTCAGTCCAGCCTGAAAAAAGCTTTCATTCCGCCACCCACTCACTGCCTGTTCATTCTCATGAGTAAAGCTTTATTATAGGCTCCCAGTAGAAATTTACAGGAAATTATTTAACATTTTGCTTGAGAATTGAGATGCTCCCAAACATAAAAATGGTCCAAAAAATAATAATAAGTTATTTGGAAATACATTTTCTGACAACCAGGATGTCTGAAATAGGCCTATAAGGTCAAGAGTCACCAATCCAAACTCGTCTTTTTTATTACATTTTCTACATTCATTTAACTGCTCAAATGTAGGCTACTTTGGCAAATGTAATCTCCCTGTAGGGTTTGATTGATAAAGCATTAAATTACCTAGCAACCATTGTAAAAACATGTGAAGCATAGGCCAAATATCCTCTGATTGTGACGTGTTGGTCAAACTCAGTAAAACTCCCAAAAACTTCTGATCTATTTCCGATAATGCAATTCAAGAGCATGTATTTTTTTGGTCAGAGCCTTCCTAGGAAAGGACTCTTATCAGAATCAGAATCAGCTTTATTTGCCAGGTCTGAGGATACATAAGAGGAATGAGACTTAGGTTGGAGCAAGCCTTGGAGAAAGTCATATATATACATTTTAAGAGTCTTCCTGGTAAAGGACTTATACCTCATAATGCAGGTTTTAGGTTAAAAATAAAAACAAGCCTAAGCTCAAACAATCCTAATGACATCACTAGGACATCATTAGGTTTATTTTCTCAGACTTGACAAAACTACTCCAAAGCTACAGAAGATTTTATACAATCTGTGTTAAATCAGCGAATTGCCCATTTCATTTGATGTTTGCATCATATGCTCCATCTCTTGAACTGTGCACCGCAGAACTGATAAACAAACATTATTCAGGCTATTTCAGCCTCAGCAGACCGTAGAATAATAACAAGGAAGCTAAATTGTTTTTTTGGTTTGTTGCCAGCAGTGTGTTCGTCCTTCTTCACCTTCGCTGTCACTTTAATGGAGCTGAGGCCCACACGCCCCTGAATGACCACACCTGAAAGACAAGGGTACAATATGATGACATAATGGACAGGACAAAACAGCAGTAAGTGCAGGCTGTCATCTGTTGATGCTGCTCATAATTAGTGTGTAATCTCCCAGCCGACATCATGCTCTCAATTTGGGTCAGCGCCTCTGCTCTGATGTTTACAATAATGCGTACAATTGTAACTGCAACACAGTTCTCTGAGCCACTTAGCACAATCACTTCTCAGCACTTGACCATCGGTCTCAGGTAACTGTGTCTGCCACTGGAAATTCTGTAGGTAATCAAATCCATTAATACAGTCATTAGTTACACATTACAAACCCTTCATCAAGCATAACGTATTAGAAAATAATAACACAATGGCTTTAGGTTCATCACATAAATATTAGATGGAGTTGTTTACACTCTCAGTTGGTTGATTTTATGAAGGTTGGTTATACATTGAAAACGTTCAGTTAAATAAAATAAATAAGTAGCAGGCAGCAGCAGGCAGTCCAGGACGAACAGTTATGTGGTTGTCAACTAGATGGTAAACCAAGCACAGCACTCAACAGCTTATTGGGGACACAGATCATGACTCTTTTTAAATCACAGCTGCGGGGCACAACCACTTCCTCACCCTCTTGTTGGTAACGGCAGTGGTGACTGGTTAGTGTCAAAGATATGAAGAAAAACCCACACATGATGACCCAATACTACCTTAAGACATGAGGCTAAACACTGGAGTGATCAGTGACATCAAACCATCAAACAAGCGTGGCCCTCTGACATTTCACTTTCCCTAGAGCGACGTGTTTCTGTTGATGAATAATTAAAATGCATATGGTCTTCATATTAACTTTGATAGGACACGGATGATCTTTTTCACCTACTTCAAATACAGCTGGTGGGCTGTCAGACTGCAGGGTCCTTGAATGTTTTATGAATGTGGGTGTAGTTCAGTGAGGAACTGGAATCACATAATCCCCTCTCTGCATGGGACTCTTTCACGTTGTTTCCTCAAGATGTCGAGACTTCAAGGTCCACCCCGCATAAACAATGATATGGTGAACTTTGTACAGGGACATGGATCAGCAGAAGAATGGAAGATCGTCTCATAATGTGAAGCAGTACGAGTGCAATAAAAGCCTTTCTTTTGTGTTTTGAACAGAAACATCCTCTTTTGTAAACACATTTTTGTTGTTATTATAGACCATTTAAAGTAATATGATTGCACCAGTTTAATACCTGGAATCTCAGTTTCAAAAGTCTCGGACACAAATTAAAAGGACAGGCACGCATGGTATAAACTTTTGCTCATCAGTAGGCGGATATCTAGATGGTATAAATACCTCCTGATAGACCTTTGCAGATTAAAACCATATGCCCAACTATTCTTTTACAGTCAAATGTGTTAAAAAAAAAAAAGATCAATAAAACACTGTAATAATTTGTGGCTGTAGGATCTGTAAAAAAACATCAAATGACAACAAAACAATTAGTTTGCCTGTGGTGCCACCTTGTGGAATAGATCTAGACTGCCTATAAGCTATTTTAAAGAACCGAATTTACAATGTGGGTGCATTTAGAAAGCTTATGCAACATATATTCTGTGTATTTTATTCATTACTTAATTCCTATCTCAAAATACATATTCATAATCCCAATCAGATATATTTAAATCCAACATCTAATCCCATCACCATGATGCTGTTTGAAACATCTTCTTAGAGGCATTTTCTGTTTGGCATTAAGAGAGAAGACTAGCAGTTAAGTTTTGTTTTTGATTGATGCTTCTCCTCCAGCCACTGATTTATTCTTGTTGATTCTCTTTTACTTTCCATTTGATTGCTCTAACTCTTGATCTAGATGTAAATAGACTACACAAAACCATGTGTGCAATGTTTCCTGAAACTGTGGCTGTTTTTTTAAGAGCTAAAGCAAAGAAAATGTTGAATCCAAGCACCTTTAAAAAAGGAGAAAATGTGCACATGTAACGAGATTTGGATATGTCACAGTAGGAAAGACACAAGTGCAAATAAGAAAATGAATGATGGCTGAATTCCATTTAGCTGCTTCAGTTTTAGGGTCTTAATATTGTGCATGCCGACTTACTGACTGGGACACTTGACTAGAGCAGAGCCATTGTTAATGTCATAAGCTACAACTGGCTTTTCTGGCTACCGTGACAAGTCAAACATGTCTGCCTGGTGGCTCAGGGGTTAGCACTGCTGCGTGGGTTTCCTCCCACCATAAAGCCATAACGAGAGGGACTATGACCGCTCACTGTTCCTTACTGGTTAGGATGGGATACATGCAGAGGATACATTCCTTGTATGTTTACATGTACTTGGCAAATTGAAGGAAAATCTACAGTACATATTACATCTCTGCTGTGAAAAAGGGCCTATTGGATCCATGGAATTTTCCACAGAACTAGTGAAACCGGCAACAATTCAGCACAACCACCTGAACTGAAGGCTGTTTACTGTCACCCAGCACGCAGACTCTGACAGGCTCGCCGGAAAAGATGATCAATCAAATGTCAGGAAATCTTTTTATCAATGAACGGGTATTAAAATGATTGAAACCGTAAAGGTCACATCTTTTCATTCCTCTGTAAAATCAGGACCGGTTCTAATAAGGCGGAGATGAGATTGGAGCCTTGGGGATACGTGAAGTGTCTGGCATTCCTCTCGTGGGAGGAATGATCGACTTTACAAAGAGGCATTTCTGGTGGAGGAGTCAGCTGGAGCAGATATCAAAGGATAGATTATTATTGAGGATTCACAATATCTGAGGGTTTACGTGAGGTTAGTATTATATCTGCTTTCCTGCTCTCTTGTGTTCTCCTTAATTCCACCATCACAAGACTGGAGGAACAAAGAAGATCTGAACAAAATGTAGCTCATCCTTTATGTGTTGGAGAAACTACTTAATATAGGAATGTTTGGAAGAAGATGAACTACAGAACAGCTACTATAGTTGTCTGAGCAGGTGCTGCTTTTAAAAAGAAATTTAAACTTCAGATCAATTACAGCATATTAGTAGGTATGTGTAGTTTTGAAACACTGAAGGGCAGAGGTAAAGGTTGTTTTTAGCACTTGACCTGCTTGCAAGGTGCATGAAGGAGGTAAACAATGTCAAAAGGCAGCAAAACATGAAAAAATAATAGTAACTCTTATGAACATGATTAAGGCCAGAAGCTGAAATATCTTGGCCTGATAAAGTGTTCCTGGAGTTAACACACACACACACACCTATTTATCTGTCTATATCTTAAAATGCAAGCAAAGTCCATTGTATTGCAATTATTGCACTCTTCTATGGTCTTAAAGAGTTTGGATGCAAACAGAAAACATCTACATCAGGACATTTATGCCAGGTTATAAAATAAAACTGCATACATTTCCCAAACCTTAGTCGAATTAACAGTTTAAGCCTCCAGTTTTAATAAGTGGTTTAAAATACAATTCATGCCCAAAATAAACAATCTTTCATTTTTGAAAACCCCAAATCCTTTTTCATTTAGTTGCATCTTTCACCTGAGCTGTTTGTGACTTAATACTCTCAATGTAGTAATGATCGCGGTGATGTGGACAGCAAGACATAAGTGTCTTTAAGACAGAGTCTGTGAAGCTTGAATTTGATAGAAACTATTACAATTGTATGCCGGTATCCAGTGAGTGCTGGTTTGTTTTTATTGAAATTGGTAAATATCTCAATCCAATCTGCCTTAAAAATGGAATGGTGGAAGCCTCCTTCCACTGACAACAACCTGATTACATTTTCTCCCTTTTAAAACACATTGACGTGGTCATACATGGCTGAAATGTTGCTCTTCTGGGAAACAACAGTCCTTTGCAAGCTTTCCACAACTGTTAGATATGATAAATACATGACATTTTAGTGATAGTGGCGTGGAACCCAAGGAGGGCTCAGTGCACCACTATAGCTTATCACAATACAGTTGCAGTATTCTTCCTGTTGATGCATATGCAACAAGTCTGTGGATTTTTATGTAACGACTGGCAGGCAAGTGAGCTTTACTCTTCAACTGTGTCCTTCTTGCTGGTCTCCTGTCCTTCAAAGATGGGGTACTTGCTCTCCACTTCTGCCCAGGTCAATCCGCCGTTGGCCAAATCCCGAATAATCACAGGCAACTCGCTGACCTAAAGAGAGAAAAAATTACTTAACTTTATTGTGTCAAATTGTGTATAAGTGCATCTAAAATACTGCTGTGTTTAATGAACTCTTGAAGCAGTGGCAAGCTCCTTACAAGGGAATGCTTCTCATTTTTAACAGAATTACAGTCAAGATGGGAAATGTACAAACAAAATGAATTATTATGTATGAAGAGGTAATAAATACACAAAGAAGGTCCACACCTGGGGCAACATACACGGCTACATTGTATAGTAGAAAAGAGTCACTGCACAGTACACATGATGAGTACTGAAAGAAATCCCGCCAGCAGCCACAATACTGCGGTTTGTTATTATATAGAACCCAATACACAATCACTGTAGTCCCACATAACAAAATGGGAAAAAACTGAAACCTAACCATATGCTTCAGGTGTTGGTTTGCATAAAGCCTGAGTGAAATGTGAGCAGTTTTGTGTCCTGTGTAGACAGCTGTATTGATTTAAATTTAAGTCTGTGCCATCAGATGTACGAGAAACGGACTGCTGAAATACACAGCTGAAATGGGTCATGTGTAGACATGGTGTGACCGGGTGCTCAGTCTCGTTAACGCAAAATTCCCTTGACATTTCCGCTCATAGATGGACGAAAGATCACTTGCACACAGAGTAAACCGTTGCTACAGTCACTTGTTCTGTAGCTATATACAGTTTTTACACACCTCAACTAAAAAAAGAGCCATCTTAGATCACATGGTCAATGTTAAGCATTTACAGAGAAGCAACACGTGCATTAACCCCACAGCTGAGTGAGGATTGTGTTTATCTGTATCCATCGTGATAGATTTACCAGCTTAAGTTGGAAAGTGACTAAAGCATCAAACTGTCTCCCGGTTTAATAATTTCATCCCCATAATGCATGGCGCCCTGTACACATGCAAAAGTGACAGTCCATAGTAAAGCGTATCTAATAAATAAATAAATACACTCACCTATAGGATTATTAGGAACACCATACTAATAGTGTGTTTGACCCCATTTTGCCTTCAGAACTACCTTAATTCTACGTGGCATTGATTCAACAAGGTGCTGAAAGCGTTCTTTAGAAATGTTGGCACATATTGATAGGATGGCATCTTGCAGTTGATGGAGATTTGTGGGATGCACATCCAGGGCACGAAGCTCCCGTTCCACCACAACCCAAAGATGCTCTATTGGGTCGAGATCTGGTGACTGTGGGGGCCATTTTAGTACAGTGAACTTATTGTCATCTTTAAGAAACTAGTTTGGAACGATTCAAGCATTGTGACATGGTGCATTATCCTGCTGGAAGTAGCCATCAGAGGATGGGAACATGGTGGCCATGAAGGGATGGACATGGTCAGAATCAATGCTCAGGTAGGCCGTGGCATTTAAACGATGCCCAATTGGCACCAAGGGGCCTAAAGTGTGCCAAGAAAACATCCCCCACACCATTACACCACCAGCCTGCACAGTGGTAACAAGGCATGATGGATCCATGTTCCCATTCTGTTTACGCCAAATCCCGACTCTACCATCTGAATGTCTCAACAGAAATCAAGACTCATCAGACCAGGCAACATTTTTCCAGTCTTCAACTGTCCAGTTTTGGTGAGCTCTCACAAATAGTAGCCTCTTTTTCCTATTTGTAGAGGAGATGAGTGGTACCCGGTGGGGTCTTCTGCTGTTGTAGCCCATCCGCCTCAAGGTTGTGCGAGTTGTGGCTTCACAAATGCTTTGCTGCAAACCTCGGTTGTAACGAGTGATTATTTTAGTCAAAGTTGCTCTTCTATCAGCTTGAATCAGTCGGCCCATTCTGACCTCTAGCATCAACAAGGAATTTTTGCCCACAGGACTGCCGCATACTGGAGGTTTTCCCCTTTTCACACCAGTCTTTGTAAAACCTCGAAATGATTGTGCGTGAAAATCCCAGTAATTGAGCAGATTGGGAAATACTCAGACCGGCCCGTCTGGCACCAACAAGCATGCCAAGCTCAAAATTGCTTAAATCACCTTTCTTTCCCATTCTGATATTTAGTTTGGAGTTTAGGAGATTGTCTTGACCAGGACAACACCCCTAAATGCATTGAAGCAACTGCCATGTGATTGGTTGATTAGATAATTAGATTAATGAGAAATTAAACAGGTGTTCCTAATAATCCTTTAAGTGAGTGTATAAAGAGAATCTAATGCAGAAAGTATCAGTTGAACCTAAATAGGGGAATTTGTGCTGTACCTCGGCCCTGATCTGTCTCATTGAGTCGCGGTCTCTCAGCGTTGCTGTGTGAGGCGTCTTGTTTACTGTGTCGAAGTCAATGGTTATGCCAAAGGCCACACCAATCTCGTCCGTCCTGGCGTAGCGCCTGCCAATGGATCCTGCCGAGTCGTCCACTTTGTAAGACACACCGTTTTTGGTCATTGCCTCAGCTAACAGGGAAAAAAAGAAAGAGAGAGAGAGATAGAGATTAACCAAGACAGCAGGAACAGTGCCTTCCTTCTCACAGACAAAGAAAAAGAACATGCATGTTATCATTATGTCACTTACATAAATCCTTCACGAAGGGCATGAACTCCTGGTTTTGACTTAAAGGCAGGACGGAACATTTGTATGGAGCTACAGTAGCAGGGAAGCTGAAGTACTGGAGGAAACAGAGGTCGTAGTAATGAAGGAAACAAGCTCTTAAATGAAAATAAATCATATAAATCAAATAAAAATGGATAGTGAGGATGTAAATTAACAGTAAGAACACAGGACAACACATTCAACAACACTAGATGGCGTAAAGAAACAGAAATACTGTATTATTTCATAGATAACATCGTCCATGTTGTTGATCCAGACTATCGACTTACCGTTCTTTGGTCATCACCTTCTCTCACATGGAACGTGTGCTCAAAGATGGTGTACATGATCCTACCGATGCCAAAAGAGGGCTCGATCACATTGGGAACAACTTCTTCCACTGTGGACAAACAAGACAGAAGATGTGTGTTAGAGAAACTGTCTCTCCAAGGATGTCAACAAAAACTTTCATACAAAAGGATATGTTTTCAATATTCCCAAGATGGTCAAAGACAACACACAAGAAATACATAAAAAGCTTAACAGTAAAATGAATAAATCTCACCATGCAGTGTCTTCTGGAATCGCTTCACACTGACCATGTCCTTTGTGAGTTTGAAGGACTTGCCTTCTGACTCGATGGTGAATTCTCTGTGGAGTAAAAAAAAAAAATAAAACACTGAGTCTGCTGCAAATGACAAACCACGTTTTATCAGGGACGGATACATACTTTATGACTGCGCAGAATAGCACTCACCCAGACTCATTGAGCAGCTGCTCCTTTTCTGTAATGAAGCACTCGTCACACACAGACAGGTACTCCATGGCTATCTTAGCGTCCTTCTTATACGCCTTCCCAATGGCTCCTTTGTTGGGCTCAAACTGGACGACGTTTACAACTTTGTGTGGAGAAGTTAAGGAGAATAACAACGCATCTGAGTGATAAAATGTTCTTTGTTGTTTGATGGTACAAGGCTTTTCTTTTGCAGTCTTAAAAGCTGCGACAGTTTAAGGATATGGGTTCTTTTAGGGGCTTTTCAGCAACCAAAGGGACCTTTGTAGCTCGTGCATGACATTGCAGATCAAAGCAAGACCGGTCAGCACATCCCACGATTTCGATCCAGCCCTGCAACAGACATACACTTACTTTGATGAGCAAATGTATGCAGACTCCCTGATGAGCCATTAGAAAACACTGCAATGGAACGTACGTAGGAAGTCTTGGCCTCGGCGTCCCAGCAGTCACAGGCGTAGTGAGCCATCTCGTTGTCCATGTGCTGTCGGAAACGCAGCTTGTCTTTGGTGATACCAACTTTAGTAAGGTAGAGGTAGATCCTCCCAATGAAATATCCCAGGACGGAGTTATTGATCACTCCCTTTAAATGACACATGTGAAAGTTAATTCTTGTCCTTTGAAACAGTAGTTGACAAAAAAAAAAAAAAAAAAAAAAACTTAACTCAAGGTCCACTAAATGGCTAATAAATGGATCTTGAGTTATAATTGTTTTAGTCAAAACTTGTATTTGCCTAAAGCCCCTTTTGAAGAGCACATCTATTACAGGGTTATATTCAGTGTTATAAAACTACAGCTGAGCAATATGTATCAATATTATACAAGATCATATTCCAAAAGCACAACAGCAGCTAAGAAGCAACTTTCTGAGCTTCTGTTACTGAGTTTTATGTGTAAATATCTGCTGCATACACAGACCCCTCTCTAAAACTTAATTATAGTTTTCTATAAAGTGATTCCCACCTGCTCCACAGCTTCCCCCAGCCTCATGATATGTGCAGACTGGCCACTAGTCTGAGCTTTGGAGGAGTATAACGTGATGTCCAGGTCCGCTACACTGGAGAATTTAGGGTGGACCTTCTCATTTGGATCCACAAAGTGCTCGATCTCAGCCATGGTGAACTCTCTGCGTAAAATGTGGAGCAATTTTAATGTCACATCTCTACGAGCGCAGACGCAAATAATTTTGAGAACAATGAGGCAACACGGCGGATCTCTCACCTAACACGAATGAGTCCAGAGCGAGGAGAGATCTCGTTCCTGAAGGAGTTTCCTATTTGAGCAGCAGCAAAGGGCAGTTTTCCCTGGTTGAACTCCAACAGACGCTTGAAGTTGAGGAAGATTCCCTGAGCAGTTTCAGGCCTCAGATAACTGCAAGTTTAAATTAAATCAATCACTCAACAATGATAAAAACGTAACATCAAGGATAAATTCTCCACAGTGTTAATGTTTTTTTTTCTTACCCCGGCATGTTCCCCCCTGGTCCAATGGACGTCTGGAACATCAGGTTAAAGGAGATGGGAGGTGTGAGGTCATTTCCTGTGGTGGGTGACTTGACGTTGTACTTCACAAAGAGATCGGTTAGCTCTTGCTGGGTGTAGTTGTCCATCTTAAAATTATAGTCGAGACAGTAAATCATTAAACACGCTGCCGGAAACAGATTTTCCACACAATCCCTCAAAAGAGAATTTTGTCTCAGGTCACACACGGACCTGAGTGGTGACTTCCTCCATCTCCGCCTTCTTCTCTGCTGCACACTTCTTATCAGACATCAGCTTCTGGAGGTGGGCTGTAGGACACAGAAACATGAAAACAATGCTTTCAGAAATGTGTGGAAATACCCCAGACAACAAATTTCATTTTTTTAAATAAATAAAAGATATAATTTTATTCAACCTACGGTGTGAAAATGAGCTAAAAACTAATTCAGTTGTCAAATCAGTTGACGTTAGAGCCCAACTGGCATATTGGTGGGTGATATTAGGCATTTCAGACCTTAAATTTATTTTGAGGTTGAGTAGCATATTATTTTAGTGAGACCTTACAAATAGCTACAACTAACTAATGTTAGAGAAGTCTGTTTTATAACCCATTTCTGGATTATTATTATTTTTTAAATACAAATTGGCCGATATATTGTCATATCGGATTTTTAAATAACCAAATGTTTGTAACGGTCGGGCTCCACTTGACATATCTCCGATAACACACAACATGACTCAACAAATCCTCATTATATAATATTTTCATGTTTCATTATGTCATCTAAACCAATTAGACTCCAAGTCTTGGAGCAACCGACATGTTCTCCAACAGAGTGAAAAATGAAAGGAAAATGTCCCTTGCCGGATCAATATATTATAAAAAAATATAATGATTATTATTATTAATATTATTATATCTCTTTTTTCCCGCTGGATTTTTGGCACAGTCTCTTTGATCCTAACAGCTTGCATTGCTATGAAAGCCGTGTGTGATTTCTGCTGGTCCAGCCACTTCAATTCTCCCTCAGGCACAACACTGATACTCAGAGCTTGGCCATCCAGCAGCAGCCACTGACAACGCAAGTTTGGACCGCTTCCATCCCACCCTCTGCAGAATCCCATGAATAACACACGTGAATATTTACAAAGACCTCTGCTGGGGTTGTTTTAGGATGACTAATCTTTAGTTTGCACTATAGTGGAAGCCAAGTCTCTAAATATACTCAGACACACAGGGAGATTTACAAAAGGCTCACCTTTGAGGAGGTGGTCAGCCCTGAAGCATTCGCCATTCTTGACATCTTTCACCATGTAGTCAGCAAATTTGTCCACATGTCCTGAAGTCCTAAATATCAGGACAGACAAAAACACCTGACTTAAAACATGTTAAAAGAAAACATATTAATGTTTAATTCCATTCAATCAATCAATGTATCTGCAACCGGGCTATGGAAGACTGCTATAGTGGCAGCTCCATGCATAAAATCGCAGAATCAATATTGCGCCTCTTTACAAAACCCCACAGTTCAGAACTTTGTATCTGACTACAGGAACCACAAGGCACTTAGTTCGGCAGTTTCTAACGTTATTAATTAAATATACACAAACGATAACAAAATACTGTTTAACACCCATAGAAGACATTCTATGACAGTAACAACTTTTACCCTTCAAACACATTTGAATCTGCAAACACTAGCATTAAAAGAACACGTACTTGAGGACAGGCTCAGGGGTCAGCATGGTGCAGTCGATCTCCAGGATCTGCTCCTCCTGGATGAAGTGCTGCCTCCAGGCCTGCAGGATGTTGTTCTTCAGGGCACAGCCCACAGGGCCGAAATCATACAGGCCGCTCACACCTGAGGAGCAATACTGCATGGTAACAGAATGCTCAACAACTATGTGTATGGAGATTTATGTGCAAACCAAAACTTTTAAGTTCTTAACATTAGCTTTAACTGGAAACTTTCCAAGTCTTACCTCCATAGATGGCAAAGGCCTGGTCGTAAAAGAATCGTCTCTTGAGGGTGTCCTCCATCTTGGTTCTGTCAACAATGTCATCTTTGGGTTGTAATGACAGTTCCTGTAAATGAGAATTACATTTATTCCGTTCTTGACACCATGTAACCAGAAGATGTGCCCACAATGTCCTAGGAAAAAACAAGGAAACAAAATATCTGACATTTTAACAAATGTGTCACAAATGTGCAAGGCTATGGAAGGCTTCTATAGTGGCAGCTTCCGGGCACGAAATTGCAGAATCAACATGCACCGGTTTACAAAAAAACCCAGTTTGGCCCTTTGAAGTTGGCTGTAGGAACCACCAGGCAGCAGTTTCTAACATTATCATCAATAGATATACATAAACAACCACCACCCACAGAAGACAGGATATATCACCGATAAGGACTTTTGGTTTAATTCCTACAATCAATCAATTTTGGAATATCTGAGCATTGAAATGCATTTTTGCTCTTATAAGAACAATCTTATACAACCCTGCTGTTGGTGCTTTCAACCGCATCTCGTAGTTTTCATTTAGCAAATAGAGCTGGCTCAGGTATCATTACGTGGCTTATGTTTAGAATATGGTCACTTGACACAAAATGGTATTACTCCTACGCAGGGTGTGATCGTAACCCTCTCTAAGTCTCTGAAGACGGTGAGATGTGCTTGAAGGCTCTGAACACTAGTATTAAGTGGACATTTTGGCTTGGATTATTATGTTACGTATATATATTTTTTAAAATAATTTCCATGTTCGTTATCAAATTGAATACATCCTTTAATCAAATGCACCATGATGTCAAACGCCTGCATCCATTTCCCAGCCTGCTTTTCAACATGGTGGGTTGACACAATGGAACAAAGGTGTTGGCAAAAACACCGTTAATGAGAGTGCATCAATACTTGCAGCACAGCCTGGCTGTTAAAGGGAGAGCTGACAAGTGGGATGGTGAATAGGCATCTACAAGCCTATTTCTCATGTCCTTTTATTTATGTATTTAAAAAAACAACAACTAATAACTAACATATCTGTGGCTTGCCAAATAATGCAGGCTTAAGGTCTCTTATTTACCAATCAGATTCAATTTATTGGATTCCAATCCACAGTTAAAGTGCACTCACCTTGGCCTCCAGAGTTCTCTTCCTTGCTTTAAGTTCAGCCACAGCTTTAGTGACATCCACATCAGGAGCTCCATCCTGTTTCAGTTGGCGCACAAGGTCTCCCTAAAACAGAGAGGTGGGCTTGAGACTCGCATCCAGAAAACCTTGAGCCGGCTACAACTACTCTTCAAGCCCTTCAGTAGCATTAAGTTCGCAATTTCTTTTAACCCCACCCTGCTCACAAATGTCTGCAACAGCAGAGCATTGAAACGTGGCAAAGGGCGCAGACATGACTGCCAGTTAGCTTTAGCGGTTAGCTAGCAATGGCTGTCCTGTTTCATTGACAGCTACGTAAGAAGCCGGTCAGGTTAGTCGGTTAGCATGCTAACTGTGACCCAGTCAGAGGCAATACAAATAAATAAATTCCTGAACCGACCGACTTAGTCCACATCAGTAGATAGTATGAGATAACAAGTGATACCTGTTCTTTGACTGCAAGCCTCAAAGGAGCGAGAATTTCTTCAATGTTGCCAGCCATGGTTTGTCCTTCCGCCAGCTGCAGCCACAGGCTTGTCTTTTTCTTTTTACACAAGCAGACCGACGTTGAAAATGGCCGGTTTTGGGGAGGGTAGCGGAGCGACTGCCTAACAAACCGGACCGTAGACACCGGACAGAAGGCGGAAATCTCAGTGCTGGTCCTCAGCAGTGCTGATGCTGCGCTACGAAGCATGGACCGCCGTAATGCGAGAAGAGAATGATGAAATCTCTCGTATTGGGTAAACACATCTTCCGCTCCGGTCAAGCACTTTCACTACGACCGGCAAGGCACTTGACGACATATCAGCAGATTCGTCAAGCCAGACTTTTGACTTTGTATACAGGTTTTGCTTTATTTCATAAATGTCACTGGGACTCAGTTTTTAATGTTATTATTCTTAATTTTTCATTTGTTGTCGTTTATTGCTGGTGGAAATGCGGTTAGAGTTTTGAGCATTCAGATTATAAATTACAGGAAACTAAACTAAACTATTGGTTTTGTCGTGTTATTTTCTGTTACAATGTGATTGCAATGTATTTTGGGGAAATCCATCCATTGCATGCTGCAAGATTGACAAGACAAATCCTTTGCCCAATAAAAGTACTAAGGCTTATACCTGTTATCCGTTTGATCTATTGAATAACGTGTGTGATTTTTTTAAAATTAGTAAATTAAAATATTTACTTTATTTCGATGTGCTACTTTTTACAATCATATGTTTATATGTACATATATACAATACCTTTATTTGACGCCACTTTACATCCAGCCATACCTTCTGCTCATTGTCTGTTGGCTGCCTGTTTGTTTGTGTGTTTAATTGTTTGTTTGTTTTGCTTTCATTGTGGAAACTGCTGCTGTAATAAGGAAAATTCCCCGCTGTGGGATGAATAAAGTCTATTCTAATCTAATCTAATCTAATGTATATATACTATATATGCATTTAAAAACATAATATTTCGCATTGTGTGTGTATATATGGTAACTATAGTTGCAATTAAGTTTAATGGGATATAAGTGGCAATGCCTTTTCATTTTAAGTACATTTGCAACAAACACATTTCACAGGAATTCATAGGAATTTAATTTAATTGCAACGTTTAATGGAACCTTTATTACGTTCTGGATAAACCTTAATTGCTATTTAATCTCAACAGAAAGTGACATTTATTCCACCTATTCTCTGAGAAGGATCCATTTTAGGTTTGAGATTACAGAGCAGCAGCCCTTTAATGTTGATAATCAGATTTGACAGCTAGATGGCGCCAGATGGGTCATCGTCACTGTGAAGCCCTGCAAGAAGCCCTTGGCACTTGAACAGGACGCTGTGCTGCAGGATAGCCCACTAACAAAAAGTAGAAATTCTGACGTAAAGCCAAGACTGGGCTGACAATCAGGAAAAGCGGGCAACTGCCTCAGGGCCGCAAGGGAAAATGTGCACATTTGTCTAGGAATATCAGGCCTATTTGTATATTTTTGGGGCATTTTAAACCAAAGTTATTTTGTTTATTAAATATCAAAATTACTGGGTCTCTATGCATAATATACCTCTGACATATTGTAGTCTGTTGTGTGCACAAGTAGGCCTAGTGGGAGGAACCAGGGTGTCAAAAGGGTCCCAGCAACTGATACGTGCTCTGGGACCACTCATTGGGTTAATTCGGCCATGCGGGATGCATGTAATAATAGCCTATTAATAAAGGTGCACTCTCCATTGAACGGTTGGACAGGTGGTATTTTCTTACTTTAGTCTAAATGGCAGAAGTTACATTTTTGTGTGAGCTTCCTGGATGATGCAACAGAAAGCCTTTGTTTCAGACAACACAATTTACCACTCAGACTGCACCGAAACGTATGCGCCTCCCCTTGTTTCCCTGGGCAGTTTAAGGAGCCTGAAGAGAGAAGTGAAAACAGTCCAGAGTCGGAGCGGATCCACAGCTGGCTGCAGGAGCAGAGCTTTAAGTTACGTGTCAATATGGAAGAAGTACTGGCGCCTTTCCGGGAGGCTGTGAGGGAACAGGTGAGATATTCTGTCTGCTCACACACCTGCAGAAACACAAAGAAGACATTACGTAATTACTAGCATGCAGCGACTCCATTGACGACTATAGAGTTATTGAAGAGTTTAATAAGCATGGTATATGCTTCAAAACATTTCTTTCTATAATTTTACAAGCAGAAATAACACTAACTATTTTAATTTTCACTTATAGCAGCGTGGCATACTGTATTTTCCCAGTCTACAGGCTATCACGGTAAAAACACATTTTTGAAATGAAAACCATTTCAAATGCAAAATGTGACCTTTGTTTGGCTGCATTGTTGCAACAGGTTTTACATTGAATGTTCTTCAATGAGCAGAAATTAAAGCCTCATGGCGGGAAAACTAAAATGAAGCTTAAAATAGCTGGATAGTGCTTCAAGCAAGTAGGCCTATTTTGGACTATAGCCCTTTATAAAAGATTTATAATAGATTATAAATATATTTGAACAAACAAGCAAAAACTACAGGTGTCTTCTATAATAGCAATTCTTTTTTATATACAAGTCATGTGTATGAATGAAAGATTAGTTTGTTTTTATTACAGCGAGGACAAATGTAAACAATTACGAGGTAAATGTTTTTCTGAGTTTCTGTGTGATAATTGGGTAAAAGATGGGCTTTTTCTGCAGGGTGACTTGGTGCAGCAGTTGAAGGAAAAGGGCGCCACCCAGCAGGAGCTGAGCAGAGCTGTTGCTGAGCTGAAAGGCCGGAAGAAGATTCTTGAAGCGAAGGTCCGATATTCTCCTGACACACTTTGGTTACACTTTCCATTTGATTTATTGATTATTTACTTTGCATGTGAATCTGGTCTTTAAAAATAATAAAAATCCTGACACACTTTGGTTACACTTTCCATTTGATTTATAGATTATTTACTTTGCATGTGAATCTGGTCTTTAAAAATAATAAAAATCCTGACACACTTTGGTTACACTTTCCATTTGAGTTAAAGATTTTTTACTTTGCATGTGAATCTGGTATTTAAAAATATTACTAATATTATTTTTAAATTTTCACTTCCAGGAGTTGGCTTTGCAGCCCAAAGATGACACGGTGGACAGAGTGAAGCTGGAGGATACCTTGAAGAGGAGATTCTTCTTTGATCAGGCTTTTGCCATATATGGAGGTAAAATAAAAAGAGAAAATAAAACCTCTCAGCAGCATTTGAAGGGAGAAGTGAAAACAAACAAAGCATGCATACTTCCAGGAAGAGATTACCCAAAAGATGAAACCACAGATACCGTGTTTGTTTCTCAGGTGTGAGCGGCCTGTATGATTTCGGCCCTGTGGGCTGTGCCTTGAAGAACAACATCCTGCAGGTGTGGAGGCAGCACTTCATCCAGGAGGAGCAGATCCTGGAGATCGACTGCACCATGCTGACCCCTGAGCCTGTCCTCAAGTATGTGCCAACAAACCTTGTCAAACTGAATTATTTCCACTGGCGTTGTCGTGAAAGTACAATGTTTGCGTACTTATACCTTTAAACCAGTGTGCTCTTCTCAGGACGTCGGGGCATGTGGATAAATTCGCTGACTACATGGTGAAAGATGCCAAGACTGGAGAGTGCCACCGTGCTGATCACCTCCTCAAAGGTGACGTTTACCGACCACCATCACATCATTCAGAGGATTCAAATGAGCCCCATCCAGTCAAGTCTTCCCATAAGCTTTCTATTATTTGCTTACATTGCTAACAAGGTGTTAGATTTCATCTCTGAAGAGAAGGGTGACCTTTAGGTCAGACTTTTCTCCAAGCAGATCATTACTAGCTGAGCTGTGAATGTGAAAATGATATTCATCTGAAACTTGCATGTCATCAATTAGAATTTTAGAAGGTCAATATTTATCAGAATAATCAATCTGCCACCAGATTTTGGTAATATTCTCTGCAGAGCATGTTTTGAAAATCTAAGGAGAGGTTCTTTCTGGGTTGTATAACCTTAGGGCAGTTGTGGGTAGAGAAAAGCCAGACATCATGTAGTAGAGACACGATTAAAAAAAATAGTTGAAAGTGTTGATGTGGGGCTTTCACACAATATTTCCTTCATGTCTGTGCCACAAAGATGTTTAAAAAACTCAAATTATATATAAATATTCTCAGTGACCTATACTTTCAATGAAAAAGACACAAAAGCAAGTTGGGATGAAATCACTTTTCAAGTAAGCTGTATTAGAGTTTTAATTCTTACATTTTTGACAACCTTGACTGTGCTTGCATTGTTTTTACTTCGTTAAATTTACAAAATGATAAGTCAGACTTATAGCTGAGTAGCTAATGACAGTTTGAAAAACAGTTTTAACAAACATAAGTCAAACATAAATGCAAAGAAAATAGCCAACACTAACCTGGACTCCAGAAGGTCACCATTAAGCAATAGGAAGCTTGTTGCCTGCAAAAAGTGAAAATATTCATTAAAGATGAATCTAATGCCCAAATCTTGATAAATATTTGCAGTACTTTATTCACTTACTTAATAATTTCCCTTGTCCATCTGGCCCTGGAACATTTTTAAAAAATTAAACAAGCTGCTGCACAGCAACCTAATATCATAATTAAAAATTGAGAAGTTAAAAGTGTGTATTACCTTGGGACCCATTTCTTTCAAGGCCAACATTTGTTTGAACTCCAAACATCTGCTAAATCAAGTGTTTTGGTTTCTCACAGGTCACTTGAAAAAAATGTTGTCTGACGAGAAGTGCTCTGCAGAGAAGGTGACCGAGATGGAGACGGTAATCACTCAGGTGGGTGTCTGACAAACACATCTTCAACACACACACTCACACATGCACACACACACAAACACACACACACACACACACACACACACACACACACACACGGATTTACTGGCATCTGCTGTTGGGAAAATGCCCTTCTAATGGTTTGCTGTCTGTTGCAGATGGACAACTACACCCAGCAAGAGCTGACCGATCTCTTTGTGAAGTACAACGTCAAATCACCTTCCACAGGAAATGACCTCACACCTCCCATCTCCTTCAACCTGATGTTTAAGACGTCCATTGGACCAGGGGGGAACATGCCGGGGTACCGATCAGTGAAACACATCATCTGTCTCAAGTGAAAAACTGTTGTTTGCCGTATTATTAAAATAATATTGTGTGAAATAATTGTGTAACCTTTGCAGCTATCTGAGGCCCGAAACAGCTCAGGGAATGTTCCTCAACTTCAAACGCTTACTGGAGTTTAACCAGGGAAAACTTCCTTTTGGTGCCGCTCAAATCGGAAACTCCTTCAGGAATGAGATCTCTCCCCGCTCTGGACTCATTCGCGTCAGGTAGTCAGCAGCGCCTTAACTACTTACCTGCAAATTATAGAGACAATACAGTGAGATGGTATCTTCACCTTCTTGCAGGGAGTTCACCATGGCTGAGATCGAGCACTTTGTGGACCCAAATGACAAGATCCACCCGAAATTCTCCAGCGTGGCCGACCTGGACATCCTGTTGTTCTCCTCCGAGGCTCAGACCAGCGGCCAGTCTGCCCATATCATGAGGCTGGGGGACGCTGTACAACAAGTGGGAATCCTTTCATAGATTTAGTATATACTGTGTGTTTATTCTTAGTGCTGAAACCATTGCAGGTCTTAAGTGGACGTTGTTACTGCTAGTCCCTGACAAACATTTAAACAACCCTTTTACCATTACAAACCATTAAATACAAGATCAAATAGCAGGATATAGAGGACGTTGCATTATAAAACGGCCATCTATTCAATATTGTTCCAGTATGTGTCATTAAAAATGCCTTTTTTTTCTGCAAAATTATGATTTTATAATTGACGATATCATTTACTGTTACAGGCTGGACAGGGAAACTGTAATTTCACGTGTTTTTCTTCTAATGATCTGTCAGTCAGCTTTAACTTATCTTGATTTTCAAAATTTGCATATATTAGACCAACTATTGTGATTCTAATAGGCATATAAATAATTTGTTATTTGTCAACTAACCTTTATTAATGGATTAACAACAGGATCTTTTTTTTTGCAATTCCATCGTATTGGATGGACTATCATCATTAACTCTTTTTGTGTCTGCTGCAGGGAGTGATCAACAATTCAGTGCTGGGTTACTTCATTGGAAGAATCTACCTATATCTGATTCAAGTGGGGCTGTCCAAAGAAAAAGTACGCTTCCGTCAGCACATGGAGAACGAGATGGCTCACTACGCGTGCGACTGCTGGGACGCAGAGTCCAAGACCTCCTATGTAAATCTTTTATTCACACAAATAGATTGAGAAGTTTGCGGATGTAAGTCAAGACACATTTTGTTTTTCTCTCTCTCAGGGATGGATTGAGATAGTGGGATGTGCTGACCGCTCCTGCTATGATCTCTCGTGCCACTCCAGAGCCACCAAGGTCCCTCTAGTGGCTGAAAAGCCCCTTAAAGAACCCATATCCTTCTATTCTCCCGGTCCAACAACATTACAACCACACTAAAATGTAATAATAACCATTCTTTTGAATATGTAGTATGCTTTAATTGTATATTTTAGCATGTAGATTGCATGCTAATCACTCAATTTATTTTATATTTGAAACTCAAGGTTCATTTACACTTCCTTTTCTTTTTCTATCTTCTTTATAAAGCTCAATGACCTTGATTTGTTCATTTGTGTTGCAAGCTGGATTCCTCTGTTTTACTCCTTAACTTCTTCACACAAAGTAGTTAATGTTGTCCAGTTTGAGCCCAACAAGGGAGCCATAGGAACAGCCTACAAGAAAGATGCCAAGTTGGTACTGGAGTACCTAGCTGCATGTGACGACTGCTACATCAGTGATCAGGAGAAGCTTCTCATTGAAAATGGGTAATTTCTGCTTGCAGTGAGAAAGATTTTAGGTTTTATACTTTTAGCTTTATTCATAAATGTGTTTGTGCGTGTAGTTCAGCTCATGAAAAATGGGGGTAAAAACAAAAGTGCGTTCATATACTGTATACATTAGTATTTTTTTTAAAGGTAATCTGGTGATGTTTATGTCTGCAGGGAGTTCAGCATTGAGACAAATGGCAGAACATTTAAACTGACCAAAGACATGGTCAGTGTGAAGAGGTTCCAGAAAACTCTGCACGGTGAGGCGACATTTTACTGCCTTCAGAGCTGTAGAGCAGAACAGGGTGTTTGTTCATGTGGGAAAACAGCCGTCTCTCTTTTCCCACAGTGGAGGAGATTGTTCCCAATGTAATTGAGCCGTCCTTTGGCATCGGCAGAATCATGTACTCCATCTTCGAGCACTCGTTTCGGATCCGGCAGGCGGATGAACAGAGGACGGTAAGAATGCTTCGAAACAAGGAATGAGATCTGATTGAGAATTGCATGCATGTTTAATCTAAATACCCCCCCCCCCTTCCCTAGTATTTTAGCTTTCCTGCCACTGTAGCTCCATACAAATGTTCCATCCTTCCTTTGAGCCAAAACCAGGAGTTTACGCCATTTGTCCAACAGTTATGTGAGTGTGACACTAACTTTCAGATTTCAATACAGCATTATGAAGTGTAAAAGAACAGTTCAACATTTTGGAAAATACTGTCTTCCATATAAGGAGTTAGATGAAAACACTGACACCACGCTCGTCTGTTAAATATGAAGCTGTAACCAGGGGATGGTTAGCTTAGCTGACCATTTCTTAGCTAGGGGCAGAACCTTCTGAGAATCCAGTTTTTCATGCTAAGCTAAGCTAACGGGCTGCAAGCTGTATATTCATATTTAACAAATATTTAATGAGAGTGGTGTTGATCTTCTCTTCTAACTCAAATAAATGTATTTCCTAAAATGTCTAACTTTTTCTTTTAATTTCTTTGAGCATTTCTAAAGGTTTTTCTGTTGCGCATCTATTCAAAGTGATGACTAATTATTGTCTTCTTCTTTCTACTTTAAGCTGAGGCGATGACTAAAAACGTTGTGTCCCACAAAGTGGACAACTCTTCAGGATCCATCGGGAAGCGTTATGCCCGGTCTGATGAGATCGGGGTAGCATTTGGCATCACCGTCGACTTCAACACGGTGAACAAGACGCCTCACACTGCCACGCTGAGGGACCGCGACTCGATGAGGCAGATCAGGGCCGAGGTAGAGCAATCCAACAACCGCACCTTGTTATTACTAAAATATAGGATGTGTACAGTCTCATACTTGCCGTTTTCCTTTGTTCTAATATACAAAATTATATTGCAGATCACTAGTTTGCCGGGGATGGTTCGAGATCTGTCTAATGGCACCTTGGCGTGGGCTGAGGTAGAGACAAAGTACCCTATCTTTGAGGGACAAGAGACCAGCAAGAAGGAGTAGCCAAACCGGGACTCCTCAGTACACAAAGGAATAACAGTCAATAAAGATTTTTATATTTTACCAAAGTAATTTTTGAACAGAAAGCTTTGTAGCCTTTATATTTCTACCGGAAAAAGCTACTTTCTCTTTCTGGGAGTTGTAGTTATGTGTAGGTCAAGTCACATAATTTACATATGAAATATACAGCAGCATCTGCAGATTCAAACGTGTCACAGACTGGAGGAAAGCTCAACCAGTCAATCCTGCTGGAGGGATCAGAGTCCTCTGTGGCCTCCTTCCTCCTGCAGTAGCCTATATTACTGTCGCATGCAGCCGTTTAAACCACTCCGAAATGGATGTGTAGCTGATACTGAAAGCAGAAAACGTAGATACAGCCAAGACTTTTAATTAAAAAAAAATGTAATACTGCATGCCTTGGTTAAACTTTGATAATAAACCATAAACTGCACAGCTCTTTTCTTTTTTGGGGTTGCTTTGTGTTTCTAGCTGTAGTGACACCAATGCTTTGTATTTTGTGTTCCTGTCACTAGACGGCACTGTTTGTTGTCTCACAGTCTATTGTAGAATGTGGGAGGCATGGACGTTGCAAGCTGGGATGTTTGGCTACAGCTCAAAATTGCAACAGGTTTAGACCCTCCCAATCCAGATCTGGCCCTGGCAGACAGGAATATGGAAAATAGCAGCAAGGGAAAAGAGACAAGAGAGCTCTTCATTTGAAAATAGAAATAATTCAAATTGTTACAGACCAAATACACAAATACGCTAACGTACCATTTACATAGTCATGCTCATTGTCATATGACAGTCCAATGCTAAATGTGATATGTCCTAATATAAACAAAACATAGTGTGTTCCGCACACTAAAGCTTCAGTAAGTAGGTTAAGGTGGTTTAACCTCTGCTGCATCATTTAGAGAAGTACCAGGTGGTAAATGAAGTTAAAACACTCAATGAAAACCTCCCAATGTGTGCTTTAAAGTGTGTTAACAGTTCTAATGTTCCTCCCCCTTTGTCAGTGGTCAAAGTATAAATACATCATGTCACCTTTAACCGGTGGCAACTCCCTCTTAGGGAGTCAGAGGGACCCGCAGCCCACTCTGAGCAGATGTAAAGGTTTACGTTTTCTTGATTTTTATTTTTAAAATTAAATTTTCATCTACATTTCCCCCCCCCCTTTTTGAACAAATCGAGAGAGAAAAAAACGTGTTTTGTAGCAACTCCTTCTGGGTGCAACTGGTGCGTTCAAGGTCAGTATCACAACAGGTGCTGTGGAGGACGATGTGAAGTGCGTGACCGTGTGAGACTTTTAACAGAATTGCGAAGAAAAAACAGGCAGAGATTTTAATAAAGTTATGTGCAGACTTAAAAGATAATTTTGAGCTTGTTTCTTTGTATTACACAGCAAACAGTGTTGTTTTAATGTAACATAACTAATTGGGCAGAAGTTGTTTGGTTAAAAATAGCAGGCAGCTGTTCTTTGTTGATGTAGCTTATGTGAGTTCTAAAAAGTGAGAACTCACCCTCCACGGTGCTTTTTACCTGATAATCACAAGTTAAAATTCCCAGATGATGGTGGCGTTTAGCATATAAAACAATAATTTCAACTGTGAGACACGTGGACCACATGATACTGCAGTATTAAGTCTCTGAAAGCCATGGAATGTAAAAGAGAAAAGAAAACATGCTTCTTAAATTGCAGAAGAGATATCCGAATAAAGCATTCAACTGTATTGTAACAGCTAATATTGACAAAAGCCTACTATTTCTATTTGGCATGCACTGTACATGGTATTAAAAAGTAGCAGAAGTGTACAAATCCTTTTCTTAAGTGCAATGGTCTACTGTGCTTGAGTACAATTTTGGTGAGCTTTACTTGAGCATTTCCATTTTATGCTACTCTGACTACTTTTACTGATACTTTACCCTTAAATAAATTTTTATCATTTTGAATGCAGACCTTTTACTTGCAAGAGTATTTTCATATTAAGGTATGGGTAATTAAGTAAAATGTATCAGTTTCTTCCACCACTGAAAGCAATTCCCCAATCTGAAAATACATTTTGTAAACAAAGCTATAAAAATAGTTCTCTTAACAGTGTCAAATCCTGAATGTGTTGTGTGATGACGTTGTACAGTAGATGATCCAATAATGTAATAATATAACACTGACAGGGGCCATTCTGTATAATGAGTACTTTTACTTTTGGTTCTTACTTTGTCGCTATGTTTGCACTTTTACTAAAGTAAATGTAGTACAAAAGATTTACATTGTGGTATTGTTACTTGTACTTAAAAGAATCCGAATCATTCTCCCACCACTGGTACAAAGCTTAATTACAGTAGGTGCAAAAAGTACAGTGATGTACAGATGCTAAATCTCCCTCTGAAGTATCATCGTGGAGTAAAAGTATAAAGTACCACAGAAAGTGTCTAAAGCATAACAGTACAAGAAGTGAACTACTTTTACTTTCTAACAATACTAAGTCAGGGCAAATACAGTACTTAACATGGGACAGTGACCTAAATCAAGAATGATTGAGAAGCTGAGAAGTCTATTCTTAGTTAAAGTTGGAATCTCATGTCTCTCATACAAACATTGAAGTGACATTGTTGCACTTTCCTTTTTAGCTCTAACCTCACAGCCCTGAAGTGTCCTCCCTCCTGTTGTAGACTACAGAAGTGAGGACGATGGCAAAGAGATGATGACCTTCATGCGAACCATTAGTTTCTTATTTTTAGGTGTAATAGGCCAGCCAAACTGTGCAATGATGCTATGCAACACAATGCTGTTTTACAAGTAAAAACCTGGTTTGGTTGTACTAGTAAAGTATGAACTGGTGTTTGTGTGTTCAGGAGCCTCTAGAGCTCTTCCTGTCGGTGTCATCATGGGAATCAAAGCTGCACTTCCCAAATATGAGATCTATTTTTACAACACGGTGCTTTGTCTGGCCATGTTCTGGGCGGCTGGCTGGATCTTTGACGTGTCCAGTTGTGAGTAAAAGCACACCAAAAAACACCCAAACCCAAAGTGGAGAGAGTGCTGGAATGCCCTGCTTGTCAAACAATGTTTAGCATGCACACAAACAATCACTATACATGTATACTGTATATACTCATATATGTACTATACTCACAATTTAATTCAACTAAGAATACGTCTGTTAATACTCACTCAGTACCCAGTTGTTTTAGGAAATGACTGGTCCTCTTCTTCAATAGGAGCCAATGAACAGGCTGCAAAGCCCTGCCCACTCACACAGGTGTTCTCAATGAATCTGGCTGAATGGAACTCTGCCCAAGTTAAAGTTGGGCAGATTTAAATATGTATCAAAACTAATGGATGTGGAGTTTATTTACTTATGAAGATGACACATCTGTACATTTTTCCTCTCACCTTATACCTCCCAGGTGCAACAAAACCATAGTGGGAAGGAGATATCATGCTTAATTAATGAGTTTATCAAAAAGAAAAGGAATCTGCAACTTTGATATGTTATTGAGACTTTTTGTATGTGATAAATGTTGAAGTTTATACTCTATATAGCGCCCTAAAAATTGCACAACATTTTTCCACAGCAGACATTTTGAATCATTGTAATAGGAAAATTACAGGTGTTAGTAACAACTTCAATGTCGGCACATAAGTCTCGCAGTAAGGCATGCACGAAAAGCTAGACCCTAAAACAGAGCAGCCGAATGGAATTTAGCAATCATTAGTGTTATTATTCACACGTGTGCTTTTCTTAACTATGACAAATGTCTTTTATGTAATAGGCCTACTGTATGGAACAAAACATGCGTATTACAATGCAATGTGTCACATTTTATAGATGTGATAATTACACATTATGTAACGGAAAAATGAAGTTCAAAATTAGTGCATCAAAAGTTGATGTTTGTGAAATTCAATGATATTGATTAGACACAAGAACATTGGACACAATGTACTTGTGTCCTTTGATGTACTTGTATCATTGGACACAAGTACGTTGTACTTGTACTTGTGTCCAATGATACAAGTACATCAAAGGATGCACAAAAACAATAACTTTTAATTAGTTTCTTTCCACATTTACAGACACACTCTTATGCAGATGTGCAAACACATAACCATGTGTGAACTACTCAAATCGTATATGTATTTAGGGAAATCAGTGCATTTCTTCTGTCTGGGACTGTAAGCCTGATGTTGAGCATAAGTAAGAGCTTTTGCCGTGTGTAGTGTAGTCACTTACAGGCAACACAATGTGCAGTGTACATACAGTGCAGGGGCAGAGTCACTGTGTGAGGGTGAAGAGTATGAGCTATGCAGACCACGCAGAGGAGATCAGGTGTCAGTATTAATACCACAGAGCACAAGAAAAAAATAGGTCCTGTGTTGGTTTTGCAGTTATTTAGAGTTTCACTGTCACTTGTGACAAAAGTAACATCAAAACATCTACATTCAAGGACAAGGACATTTTAAATATATTAAAAAAATATGTTAAAAAAATAAATATAAAGCAACAGAAAAAGTAATTGTTTTGTGCGTTGATGTTCAAATGTAAGGACTTTTTGCATTTTTTTCTTATCTTTTGTTTCTATTTTCAGCAAGTGCAAACAGAAAGACGTTTAAAACCAGCGTGAAGCCAGGATGGTACTACTTTGGAAGGAAAATGGTGAGAGAACCTGATATATTCATAATAAATCAAGACATTTGTCATGATGTAAAAACTTTTCTCATTTTCCTTTTTCTGCTCATTTATCTACAGGATACAGCTGATTTGGAGTGGATGATGTGGTTTTCCACCTTCAAAGCGCACATCCTGTTTGCTCTCTCTGGTCACGTACTGTTTGCAAAGATCTGCTCCATGTTGGCTCCACAGGTACTTCTACTGATGGACTGATTGAGCTGCAGCAGGAAGAAGAATTTAGTAAAATTATGTAAAGGACTCAGGTTTAAGGATCCAAGCAAAACATTGAGCCACTGTGAACTGAGGTGGAAGAAACACTGTGTTGTGTTATCATGAATACTTGGTGACATTTGAAATCCTCTTTCTCACTATTTCTTTGTGCAACATTCCATAGTCACTTTTAAAATCCTCAGCTGAAAAGCAGATAATGAATGGAACCGGGTGGAAAGAAAATGACTGTTGATGAAGAATGAAGCAGACATCAAATAGAAATGTAGCTCCATACATTTACCACAATCACTTATGGCAGTTTTGTTTATTGTAGATTTTATAATATTTGTTGCTTTGTGTAAACGTTTTCACCAATTCAACCTTAAAGGGGAAATTTGGACAGTTCACAATCAATATGGCATAATCAAAAGACGTTTCTTAGTTATCAATTGACTGTAAAGATGTGTTACGTGTAGCTTTGTGAGCAATTTATATCTACAATTTAAAGACATCAGCTGCATCTTTGATTTCTTTTTTGGGATATTTTAATCCTTTAGTTTTAGAAGTAGGGGAATTTTCTCAACCCATGGAGAAACACTTAACCATTCAGTTTATGACAAAATAATGCCTATTCAAAATCACCAAATGTAGAGATAAACCACGTGGTTTTCACTGGATGGAAAAGATGTTAAAAATTGTAATCTGAAAAGTAATTACAGCTGTAGGACTAATGTGGTGAAATAAAAATTACAATATTTGACTGTGATATGCAGTGGAGTTGAATGCAGTGGAAATAAAGTACCTCAAATTTGTCCATAAGTGAAACTGCATTTCTGTCCCACAGTACAGGTCCCTGGTGTACATGGTGTATGGGCTGCTGGCCGTGTGGACCAGTATGGGCTGGACCTACGTCACCCTCATCCTGTCCCACTGTATCCTGCTCTACAGCATCTCCTTAGTGAAAATCCGCTGGCTTTGCTTCGTTGCCGGCCTTTGTACACTTGCTACATTCAAGTGTGAACCCTTTGTGTCCTGGCAGGTAAACAGCGGCCACCTAACAGAAGTTACACTATAAAAGAATATTAACGGTTCAGCCTGTTTCTCCTCATTATAGGCCGGTTTTGTGGAGGGTGACTTTGAGCTGCGTCATGTTCTCTTCTACGGAGGTTGTGGGTTTACCATTATGCGCTGTATGAGCTTTGCTCTGGAGAACTGTGAGAGGAAAGATGGAAACTACAACATCCTGGAGCTGCTAAAGTACAACTTCTACCTCCCCTTCTTCTATTTTGGACCCATCATGACCTTTGACAAGTTTTATGTTCAAGTAAGTTAAATGTGTTGATATTCCCAGTCATCCAGCAGCTCGGACATTGTTCGATCTTGTTCATTTAGTGGCGTGGACATTGGGAACCACTGTCACAGATGAGGCCTTTTTGAGCTGTCGCATAGCAATGTGGAGGCCTCTGGCTTTGTGACATGTGTCTGCTGCCCTCTGCAGGTCAACAAATCAGACCTGACCAGGAAAGAGTGGGAGATGTGGAACATAAGTCTGCAGGGCCTGATGCACCTGGGAGTCGTCATTTTCGTGGATGTCCTCTTCCATTTCATGTACATCCTCACCATCCCCACCGACCTGAAGCTGCTGAAACATGAATCTGACTGGGCTCTAGGTCTGTGCCACCTCCCCCAAATCCATGTGTTGACTTAATGCTGTGGCATGTTAAGCAGATCAGACTTTTTTTTACTGCATAGCTAATGCAACTGCATTGTTTCCAGTGGGCCTAGCTTACTTCAACCTGGTGTATGACTGGGTAAAAGCAGCTGTTATGTTTGGAGTCATCAACACAGTGTCCAGACTGGATCATCTGGACCCTCCCAAGCCACCAAAATGCATCACTATGCTCTACGTGTTCGCTGAAACGTGCGTACACAGCTTGATTACATTTGGCTTATTAAACCACACAAATCCGTAAAACTAAACTTTTTTTTTTTTTCTTTCACAGCCATTTTGACAGAGGGATCAACGAGTGGTTGTGCAAGTGAGATCAGTGAATTAAATTAAAGTGTTATTCATTTTGACAAAGAAATAGGTTCTGATGCTATCTCATTTTCTGCAGGTATGTGTACAATTACCTGGGTGGAAACCATGAGAATGTGGTGGAGGAGCTGGTGGCTACACTGTGCACCTTCGGTGTCACCATCCTCTGGCTGGGACCTTGCGAGGTGGTGCTGATCTGGGCTTTCCTGAACTGTTTTGGCCTCAACTTTGAGTTGTGGACCGCCAAGTTCTTCTCCATGGAGCCTTTTGCTTCTTTTGAGGTTTGTTAGCACAGGGGGCCTTTAACATTTTAGTTAGGATACTGACAAAAAATGCTTTTTGTAGATATTAATGTTTTATTAACAGATGGAAATGTCAGAAGCAATGTCCCGTCGGATCAGAGCCATCTTCAATACTTTGAACTTCTGGACTATTGTGTTGTACAACATCCTGGCCTTGAACAGTTTGGATTTTGCCAAGTTGGTTGCCAAGCGACTGCTTCTCAAAGGTGATTTTGTTTTGTTCATTTCAAAGCCGGTTTCATTTCTGATCAACTCCATTGATCAAGTTGTTTTTATTTCCCCCAGGCTTCCCTATTACCACCATCATTGTCATGTTTGTGACCTACTGCCTGATTCAAGTGATTAAGGAGAGAGAGAGGGGGCAGGCCCTTATCAATGATCCCGATCCTCTTCCTCCTGCCCCACCTACGAGCGCCACCCCCGCCAGCCCAACCGCAGCTTCACCCACTGCTGCTCAACCAGTTGCAGATCCGAGCAAGGAAAAAGCAGAGTAGATATTTTCACTAATAGCAAAGGATGTTTACAGCCAAGAGTGTTGTCGCCAGTCCGGATTTTAAACAATTAATTGCAAATGGATGCTTGTTTCTGCTGATGTAGAGAAAAAAAAAACTGTTAATAAGTTTACAATCATGTGTTTATACATGAAAGGGAGTAAAATATGAAACATGATGTAGTATATAGTATAATGTTCAGTAGCCACTGAAAATAAATAACAATAAGTGTAACAACACAGTTAAGAGGTTTAACATAGTGAAACCCTTGTCATTAATTAAAATAAACTGCAAAGATTTGTTCAAATGTTTTGTGTCTATATTGAGAGTTTCCTTTCTGATGGAGCTGTGTGAATATGACTGAGAGAAAAGTTCTTATTGCAGTGCATGAGTCAGTGTTAATCTTAGGGTTGTGATGTAGCTCTGTAGCATTACCTTAGCAGTTGGCAGCTTTATTCCTGATGCCTCCACACTGGAAACTTTTTGAACTCTGGTCACACCTGTGGTGAGTCACCTGGATGGGATTTACTGATAGGGGCTTATTTCCGTTTTTTTGTAATAAAATTGACTTGTGTATGTCTAAAACGTCTTGTATATAAAAGTGTCTACAAAACATTGTAATGAATATATTGTCATTTGTTTTAAAGAAGGCTTAATTCCCTACAACAGCATGGCTCTGTAGTTTTTTAGCAAACATTCTTAAAACAGAAGTAAACTGTCTCTTTGTTGGGCACTATTTTAAGCCGTGGTTTAATACACCATGTGATCATGTCCATTGTAAAGAATAAACATGTCACTCAGTGCACAACGTTGAGGTCTATTGCACAAATGAATAATTTTTAGCAGGCTTTGGCAACAAAGAACACAAAAATCAATGTTAGTAGCAACAATTCTTTGCTGATTTTCATCTTTTAATGGGATTTGTTGACAATAAGAAAAATAAACATTTTCTTTTGGGCACCAAAGTTGAAATATTATGTGAGTTCCATAATAATAATATGAGAAATTAACAGAGCGACACTGTTGCTATAATGAGTAACCCATCCACTCCAGATGCACCCGTGACTCAGGATGGACATAATTCCCATGAAGCAATGTGTCAGCTGTCCGAGAGTGGGTGGATGTTCCTGGGGAGTGGGTAGGGTCGAGGTTGGAGGTGGAGAAGGGGATTGAAGCGTGGGCATTGCATCTCATGTTTCAGAATGAAGCCCATAGCTCCACACCGAGCACCCGGACTATAAATAACCTACCAGTTGGAGCTCAGTTGAAGGGTCCTGACAGCTGAGGGAGTGGGCCGTCCCGAGGTTCAGCTGGTGAGGGTTAGTAGCAGACGGACTGTGTCTCTGAATCCTCTTTCCAGGCTAGAAACTAAAACTCTACTGTAAAAAAGATCCACTTTGGTTTGATTTGAAGCCCCTGAAAGGCTCTTTAAACCTGCCCTGCCAGGAACGATGGCTCTACCAATAAACCCCATGGACGAACCCAGGCTGTACCAGCAGACGTTGCTCCAGGACGGCCTGTTCGACATGCTGGAGAATGAGAAGCTGGTTGACTGCGTGCTGAAGATCAAAGACAAGGAGTTCCCCTGCCACCGCCTGGTCCTGTGCGCCTGCAGCTCGTACTTCCGCTCCATCTTTCTGTCTGACCTGGAGGAGAGCAAAAAGAAAGAGATCATCTTGGAGGATGTGGAGCCAGGTGTCATAGGGCTGGTCCTCAAGTACCTGTACACCTCCAAAATCAATGTGACAGAGCAGAACGTCCAGGACATCTTCGCAGTGGCTAATGTGTACCAGATCCCTTCAATTTTCACTGTTTGTGTGTCTTTCCTACAAAAGCGCCTGAGCCTCAGCAACTGTCTGGCTGTCTTCAGGCTCGGCCTGATGCTGGACTGTCCCAGATTGGCCATCTCTGCCAGAAACTATGCCTGCGAGCGCTTCCAGCTCATCTCCAGAGATGAGGAGTTCCTCCAGCTGCTACCCGGTGAGTTGGCAGCCATTATAGCAAACGACAATCTGAACGTAGAGAAAGAGGAGGAAGTGTTCGAGGCTTTGATGAACTGGATGTCCCGGGACACTGAGAGCAGAGAGAAAGATCTGCCAGGTTTGCTGGATTGTGTTCGTTTGCGTCTGGTCAATGAGGATTATCTGAAGGAAAAAGTGGAGAAACACAAACTGATCTCCTTTAATCCTGAGCTGCAGCAGAAACTCCAGCTGGTTCGAGATGCTCTTGCCGGGAAAATGCCGGAGGTTAAAAAAAGCAAAAGCAAGAAGGAGGAGGGTGGAGCAGAGATAGATGGAAATAATGAGGATACAGCAGAAGAAGAAGAAATTCTTCTCCCAGGCATCCTGAATGACACCCTGCGATTTGGCATGTTTGTCAGGAACTTGATATTATTGGTAAATGAGGCAGGTGCTGTGGCCTACGACCCGACAGGGAACGAGTGCTTCGTGGCATCACTTTCCACACAGGTCCCCAAGAACCACGTAAGCCTGGTCACAAAGGAAAACCAGATCTTTGTGGCAGGAGGATTATTTTTTGATGAACAGAACCAAGAAAATCCACTGTGTTCTTATTTCCTACAGGTAGGCAAATAAAGATTTGAAAGAGGAGAAAGTGTTATTTAACATGTGTAACATTTATGTTTTACCTCTAGTGCTAAAAATGGTAACGTGATGCAACACATAATGTGCCCCCTCCACTGCTGAATGATGCTCAATATTTGTATTAAAAGCCATTGTGTCCTGGTGGTTGTGTTTAAAACCACCACATTTTATTTTCCGTTCTAACAGTGATCTCAAAGTTTCCAAGGATAAAAAACATGTCAGGTTGAATTTTGGGAAAATTCGGATAAAATTAAGTAGTGCAGCCAAACAAATCATGGTGTGTTGTGTTTACATATCTCACTCAGTGTAAATGTAATTTAGCTTCAATGATGGTGGAACAATAATGGTCTAACATCCCACAGATACATTCCTCTGCATACAGGGAAATGTGGAACATTGGATGTTAGGGGTTTTGATGTGAGTGCATCTACCTACCTGCCTCAGTATGCATACTTAACCTATATAATAGACATCACCCTATTCACAAATGTTTGACCTCCTGTTTGACCTCAGTACGACCCGGTCAGTGCTGATTGGCTGGGGATGCCTCCCCTCCCGTCTCCACGCTTCCTGTTTGGGCTGGCCGAGGCTGAGAACTTCATCTTTGTTTTGGGAGGGAGGGAACTGAAGGAGCAGGAGCACACGCTGGACTCAGTTTTGGTCTATGACCGACAGTGAGTTCAAGTCGAAGTTAATGTAAACCATTTAATGGACTGCTGTTCTCAGCACTGAATCCTAATTAATTCACACCTTTACAGATCTTTTAAATGGGGTGAATCAGAGTCACTTCCTTACCCGGTCTATGGACATGCAACTGTAACCCACAACGATGTTGTTTATGTGATCGGAGGAAAGGGAGACACCAAGTGAGTATTAAGTGGAATCAAAGCATTAATATCCATCTTTGGCAAGTGTGAAGGCTATATTCTTTAATCCAGAACATGGAACAGGAATATTTTTCTTAGTAAAAGTCATATCTCGAGACGGCTAGGACCTCAGATACACTATGTTCTTTGTCTCTGTTGTGAAAAGGAGCTGTCTGAAGAAGATGTGTGCGTATGATGCCAGGAGATTTGAATGGAAGGAGCTTGCACCCATGAAGGTTGCACGTTCTTTATTCGGAGCCATCGTTCATGAGGACAAAATATATGTGGCGGCAGGAGTCACTGACACTGGGCTGACAGACACTGTGGAAGAGTATGACATCGCTACCAACAAGTGAGTTCCTGTGATTTATTGTGCTGTTCTGAATATAAACTTTGCAGAATATAAAAATCCCACTGAACACATTGTACTGCTGTTGTTTGCCACATTTTTACATTACTCACTTAATTTAAAGCAGTTTTTGTCTGTGAGGAACAAACACTTAAAAGGTTAAATTTAGCTTTGAAATGTGTGTGTTTTACATTTTTCAGGTGGTCAGACTTTGTAGCATTTCCCCAGGAGCGTAGCTCTCTGAACCTGGTGTCTGTGGCTGGCTTGCTGTACGCTGTAGGAGGTTTTGCCATGATGCCTTTGGAGGACAGCGACGAGATCATTCCTAAAGAAATGAACGACATCTGGAGGTGGGTCATAACAAACACGTTCATTCATTAATCCATAGCGCTTCTGGTACTTTAAATAACGATAAAGACTAAAAGAAACTCTTGCTGTGTCACACTGGACTACGTGTTAACAGAAAGTAAAACAGGGAGTCTTATTTTTATGTTCAGAAACAATTAAATAAGCGAAAAATGGTATCTATGCTGTAGTACAAACAATCCCAGAGTAGTTGATTGTTACTTTTTCAGTGTGTGTGTGTCCAAGTTTTACCTTTCATGAACAGAGTCTGATAATCTCCTCAGGTTTGACGAGACAGAGAGGAAGTGGAATGGAATACTCAAAGAAATCCAGTATGCTTCAGGGGCCACTATTCTAGGGGTCCGCCTCAACACGCTGCGTCTCACCAAGATGTAAACCCCCTTCCCTTCTTGTTAACAAAAAGTTGTGCACAGTGACATCTAACATTAGTGCTGTGGTGTTCAGTTTGTTCTATTTTACACTATGATGCTCTAACAATGTAGCTATACTTTCGACTTAATATCACATACAATTTTAATTTTTGATTGAAGACATTTTTATATACTTACATTTCAGTGATTTTAATCTGATTGAGATTGTAAAACTGTAAACAATCTGTAGCCTGTTGACATTTTTTGCACTGTAATGGAATAAAATGCAAGTATTTAGCACCAAACACTGTCTCAGCAGTCATTTAAATGTGTTGGAAAGAAGTTGTGCATTTCTTAACAGAGGGCAGCAAAGTCATAAAATAGGTGCCTTCAGAGAGCATGGCTGAAACATGATACAGTTAAGAAACAAAAAAACAGCAGACATCTCCATTTGCAATAATATATCTATACTGTTTAATATTGAAATGATTTCATTACGCTCTGCTGTGTTACAGACAGCAAACACTAGTCAATAATACAATAAAAGACAGAAAATACAGTCTAATGGTAATACCACTGGTAGCACCTCTAGACACTATCGGCCTTGTACGGTTTTTAGTATTTTAATATAGCTTAACTTGACAACTACTGCCTACACATGGTCTTTGTACACCAGAGTTAACTAAGACATAGTGTTTACATTATAAAGTAGAGAATCAGCAAATAACAGTACACATTATGATATAACACAGCGGCAGTATGAGTAAGAATGGGAAATAAAGAGGGTATGTAGACAATACATATTTGAATTAACTATGGCATTTGTGCCTGGTTATTATCACATTTATTTTTGCCCAAGAAGTGGGAAAGTCACCTTCAAACAAACTTAAAAGAACAGCCAACCAAATTTTCACATGCAAAGTATCAAAAATCTGTTATCTAATTTTGTGTTCTAGTTTATATGGAGCCCAGAAACTGACAAAATGTAGTATTATCAGATGAGTCAAAAATATGACTGAACACACAATATTGTCCGTTAAAAAAAACTTTATTTTAACCTCAAATCTTTATTTAACCTCAAAAAAAGCATATTGCTAATATGTGTGTAGGTCTATGTCGGCCATTCGTGGAGAAATGTAGAGGACTGCGTGGCTAGCTAGTTAGCTTAACTGAAAACCCTGGTGGCTAAACACACAGAGCACCAGCCTTGTCAATAAAGTTGCAAACTTTATTATTCAATGTTATCCTTTACATTTTGTAAACGAGTGAGTGATTTTATGGATCTTTTTAAACAAACTAAGCTAAAATAAAAAAGTAGCTTTCTGCTTTTTAAACCGATTGGCAGTCAAAGGAAAAGTACTAACACATTTAATACTTTTTAACTAGGGCTACAACAAATGATTATTAAAACATAATAAAAACTCAGCTGACCGATTAGTTGTTTTTCTTTAAAATGTCAGAAAATGGTTTAAAAAATGCACAAGGTGGCATCTTGTTTTGTCCCAGCCTACAGTCCAAAACAGATATATTCATTTTACTATCATAGCAAACTAAGAAAAACAGAAAATGTTCACATTTGAGAGGCTGGAACCAGATTATTGACTCAAAATTATTAATGGACTTAAACTATCAAAGTAGTTTACTATCAGTAAATTTTAATAATTAAGCGCATACTTTATAAGTTCCATTTTATTTATATTAAAGGTGCCCTGCCACACATATTTCCTTACTTTGTGGTACTGTCTCTAGTTCTACCATGGTCTCTGTAACATTTATTGTAGAAAAATGCCTTGGTTACCTTGTTTCAAGCCATTCTAGCGTAGTATAGAAAGCCAGCAGGAAGACTCAGCTCGATTTGTGCCAGTTCTCATTAATATCCAATGAGCTAAACTGCTTGACTCTGATTGGCTAACAGCTAGCTAATGAGCACCTGGCTATCAGTTTCCTTTGCCAGGGAGCTCATGAATAGTAATGAGCTCAGGCAACATGACATCAGGCTGACCAGCTTTTGAAATTGGTGTAATTTCTCCGCTTTTTTCTTTTCTGTGGCTAGAGCTGACAGAGGAGGTAGCAGTTCATTTACACATTCACAACGTAACACAAACACATATGGATCTAACATGTTACAAAAAATGCAAGTAAAAACAGTATTCTGTGACAGGGCACTTTTAACACACAATTTATAGTTTTGACTCATGTGGTTTCATTTTGTCAGTTTAAAAGCTTCTTAAATTTGCACCCACAATATGAGTAAAAAAACTGCTCCATTCTTAACAAAAGAGCCTTCTTCACACATTTCTTTAAATTCTTACATACACAAAATGCTTTCTCTCCATTATAGCCATGAAACTTTAGTAACTGCGACTAAAATTAAATAATCCCAAAACATTTCTTTAAGCTGAAGGCCACAAAATACACATTTCGGCACTAGCAGCTACCCAGCAAAAAACCCAACTTGGAAATCCCATGCGCACTCTGCTTTAAACTACTGCCATCATCAAAGCTTCATTATTTGACAAACATTTCACTTAGGTAAAATGCTGAATGCACAGACCTTAGGATGTCTAGGCACCCAGCTAATCACTGACAAACCCTTATTTAAAGGACAAGGGCAGGCAAACATTTGCTTCATCTAACAAGCCTTTGGCTGATAGCCTTAGTAGAGGAAATTTGGCTATTTAAAAGACATAAGGGCTACTTGCCTAGAATATAGGACTCCTATAAAGACTGTTCAAAATGTTCCCTCTCAGTTTATAGAATCTACTACCATTTAACTTTTAAGAAAACTTAAGAAAAAAGAGGTTGTCATATCCTTTTTTAGGATTTGAGAGACGTCAGGGCTTATAAATGTCTGTCTTTGAATACATTTTGTATGTATTTGATACATTTGAACGTTTGATTAAGTGTTGCTTTGATGAAGTCTCAGATGGGTTTTGTCTTATTTGCAGCTGGAGTTGAGGAAGTATTGTTGACTTAATAATCCACGATATAAATTCTGCTTTAAAGGGTGGATTTAGACTTTCGTGCTTCCTCCGGACATCGTTCAATAACTGTATACTGTAGTTAGCATAGTTTGAAAATTGGGGTAAAACAATTAATTTAGGGCTTTTAATTGGACACATTTGACCTTGGAAAACAAATTAGATCATATGCTCACTGCCATTCACGTCTAAAAGAGGAAGCCTGTAACTGAAGTGTATTCATGTGTAATATTAAAACTGATACCAAGCAGGTACAGTCTGACTTATTTTTTGCAGGGTCTGAACATACAGTTTGGGTGTCCCTTTGGTCCAAATAAACACCTGCCCACAACGCACTTCTGGCAGAGACTGCATTTTTGCAATTTCCTATAATTGTTTGCCATGGAAATACATAAAAAAACACACACCAGCACATTTTGATTCATATAACGGTTTCTATATCACCCTTGAAACCATACTAGCTAAACTGCAGTATAAAGTGCTCACAATAACTGATATCTTTCTCATTACTCAATTTGGCAACTGAAAACTTCCTTTACATTTTCTCATGAAATATAACAGTCACATGTGAAAGTCCCTTCAATATGGGCAAAATGGTAAGAGCTAAAACTAATTTATCTTAATCATGGAAGTGATCGGAGAACAAGCCAAATCAGCAACAGCCTTAGTTGTACTGACTGCCCCTTCAGGGAGGAGTCATGAATACTTGTTAAAGAGCAGCACAGTGTCAAACAACCAGACAGAAGAGGTGGCGGGTGACACATAACTCCTTAGGCCACGGTCTGCCACTTCTGCAACTTCCTAATAAACTCTGATCCAAATTTAAACAAATAACACATAGAAATTGACTGTAATTAATGAGCATTAATATCCACATGGTACATTTAAATATAAAATGTATGCCTTCGGATTTAGCCGGCTGTGTGGATATCATTTTTTTCAGTACACATCTCTGTTTACTTTGTAACTGGAGTAGCCCCGTTATAGGATTGTGTGGCAAGCAAATTCAAAGTGCATTAATCAGTAGTTTTAACTACTATCCTTACTTGTTTTCAATCACATATCATCATCCATAACACAAAAACATTCAAATTCCTCCGAGTATAATGCAAACACACAAACTATAACCACAGTATCTCAGTATCGTCTCTTGGTCTAGTGCTTCTCAAAACAGTCAAGTGGGAAAATACTTAGTAAGTACAATTTGAGCCTCTTCTTATGATCCAAAAGTACTATTAGCTTCTACAGTAATAACTAGAGACACACTATGAATGATAATGTACTCTTAAGGGAGGCCTTTCTCTTACTTTAGTGTAGCTAACAGAGTGTAGTTTACTAAGATACCACAAGAGAGCAACAGTCTTTAGGTTTATGTGACATTGCCTTTAGTCCTTTCTCTGTCAACATATAGAAGCCCCATCTACCAATGACTAGATCAATCGTTAGGTGGGTATAACATGTTAGCAGTTACCTCATCAAGCTCAAAAACTATAGCTCATGGGGCAGCCTCTAGCTTACTTGGCAGTGACCAGGGTTCAAATCCAACCTGTGGCCCTTTGCTGCATGTCATCCCCTCTCTTTCTCTCCCCCTTTCCCATCTATCCACTGTCACTATTGAATAAAGGGAAAAGCCCCAAAATTAATCTTTAAAAAAAAGTGTATCTCATGTATAACCCTGGAGCTCTCTGCCCAGTAAGGCTAAATTGGATTTATCACAGCCAGAATATATTCAACTATTTACCAGCTCTAGACTTTTTATTTAAAGGGCAGTCTCAAACTGGACCCTGTACAAAAGCAGCAAACCAAAGTACAAAACATGTGTTATACACATTTAGAAACAAAAGAAAAAGTACCATTTTCAAATAACATCTGTGGTGGCCCTAACCACTAAACCATGGCAGTTTCAGAAATACACGTAACTGGGGTGAACTAAGACATAACACTACACTAAGGTGCTTCAATTTGTCTTTTAAATAAAACAATGAACAGCTTATTAGATTAACAAAAGCTTATCCACAAATTCCAACTTTCTTTAGTACCAGCCAAGACGCACGTGGGGGCACATTCAAATGACTCTCCACATATAAACATGAGGAATTAATCACAATGAAGAAACACATCTTAACAATATTTACAGGTTAACGCTACACTACAAATAGGCTATGTATAGATAAAATGAACGGGAGTGCATCAATCGTGCACAGATACTCTTTTGGGGTAATTCATTGATTAGAATGCCAGATTTAATAGAATATTTAGATATTTTTGGGAAGAAGCCTATGCTTGTCTGCTTTTTTGCAGTATTGATACGATACAACTCTTATATCTTTACGATAACTAGGAAGCTACAGCCAGCAGCCAGTTAGCTTAGCACAAACACTGGAAACAGGGGGATAGGTAGCCTTGTAATGTCCAAAAGGAAACAAAATCCACCTCAGCCCCTTCTAAGCTCAATAATTAAAAAGTTTATTCTTGTTTGTTTAAACTGGACAAAAAACAAAGTGTAAAAAAACGAAAGTGTGAGCCGCAAATTGTCCTATTTCGGTATTTGTCCAGATAAAACAAACAAAATATAATGTGTTATTTTCGGAGCTTCAGGTGCTGGTAGGTGAATTTGTTTTTTTTCTTCAGACGGAGCCAAGCTGTTTCTGTTTCAGGTCTTTGTGCTTACAGTAACTAAGCTGAACTAAGCAGCTTCTGGCTTTAGCTTCATATCTAACGTACAGACATGAGAGTGGTATCCATCTTTTCATCTAACTCTCGGCAAGAAAGCAAATAAGTGTATTTTTCTAAGAAAATCCTTTAAGAGAAGAACTTTTCATGGACAAGGATTTGATTATTTTCTATTCTTTCAGTTCTACTCCAGTAGGTTAATGACAAACAGTTGTCAAAAGTGCACATAGAGCCACAAATGTTTGAGCTGTATTACATACTGCATGTCCCTCACTTTGATCAGCTTCTACAGATCACGGTTATGAGAAATTGAGTATTTTATAATAGTGATGTAATGGTAAGGAGCCCTTTTAGTGGTGCACTTTGTTGTGCCAAAAGTACTCCCCGTCAGTGCTCTTTAAGAGATTTAGTCATTGTAATATAATGTTTATCACTTCACAATATACATCATGGTGAAATGTGCACACTTAATGAGCTATGTACGCAGTGTTTTTGTGAATATTATTATCCCTACACTCTTGGTATTCTGCAGACTAATAACACAGATCGGGTTTAGTTGGAAAATGTAAGTTAACATTAACATTAGATATTAAACCTACAAATATACTGTAGGTCGGAGTACATTAGGTTTTTACTAACAAGTCACAGAAAAGTGTGATATTGTCTCAAAGCCAGATCTATAGGAGAGGAGCACGCTTGCTTAATGTAAGCAAAAGAGAAGAGTCAACAAATTACTTCACCTCCTGACTCGGTCAATTAGCTGAACGTAGCTTTGAAGATCATCATCTAATGACTCTGACTCACATCTCACACACACACACACACCGTCACAAACACCATACTGCATTGCACGAACAACTCTCCACGCATCACAACTTCTCGTGCATCCTTACAAATTGATGTAACGTGCCACGAATTACACACTATTTATAACGATTATAACATTCGAGACAAGAGGGAGTACATCTAGTAATATCACTAGAGTTAACTGTAAGGTGCAGGATTGATTAAAAATGCTGTATAACATTATCTAACTATACAGGTGAGCTAACAGGATTTGGTTATTGGCAATGCCATATACATGTATATGATCAGAGACAAATCAGCATTTGGTTATTGCTGGGTCAGACCGGAACCATTCGCTACATCTTGGCAGAGAACGATCAAAAATAAAATATCTATTCTCATCATAATGTGGTTCTTGCTTGACGGAATACCCCTGTATGAATGAGGACTTAGGAAACTCTTTCTCCAACTTTGTAAAAGATGCTACAAACAATGCATTGTGCAAGGCTCTGGGGAGATATTTGTGGTGGTGGGATTCCAAATAAAACCAAATGAGTTGTAAAATTCATGAGGAAAAGAGCGGTGACAACATGTCCTACTGGACTCTGAGGTTATATATTGTATTTAACAGAGTAAAAAATAACTATTTTTTATTGTGGTAGGCGTATGTGTGTGTTTTTATGAGGCGTCCATTTAGCCTTCAGTCGGTGTTTCTCCTCGGTGTAAATGTCACTGAGGTGCATCACTCTCCTGCAGAAGTCCTCTTTACAAGCTCTAAGAAAAACAAATGTTACAAAGGTGCTTTCGATGCTACACATATTTGTTAGTTGTTGGAGTTCATCCTACCAGCAGGGAACAGGGGAGGCAGAGGGGGTAAATGTGGGCTCGGAGGCAGGCCCCCCATGGAGTGCAGCAGGGGGAGAGACAGCTGGGTGCCATGGAGGGAGTGTGGGCTAGAGGCAGCAGCGGGTGTGATTGCAGACGTGGCAGGGAGCGCCGTCCTCAGCTGCACCTGACCGGAAGAGTCCACGGTGGGCGAGGCCAGAGGCTGATGGAGGACGAGGGGGTCGTTGCCATCAGTAACCATGGGGTTGCTGACGCGGAAGCATTTCTCCCTGTGGGCCTTGAGCATGTTGGAGAAGCGGAAGCGCTGGCCGCACACCTCGCAGGGGTAGGGCTTCTCCCCGGTGTGGGTGCGGCGGTGGCGCTTCATGTTGGGCCGGCTCGTGAAGCTCTTACCACAAATCTCACAGATGTAAGGCTTCTCTCCTGCACAAAGAAGGACACAACATGCTGAAAAACACACATGCGTCATAATATTTAAAGCTGCTATAATCAATGCTTAAGTTTGGCAAATAGCTGGTGAACATAGTGGTGCAATTGCTGCGACTTCCGAAAACATATCTCAAAAAAATTAAGTGCTAATGTCACTTTGTGTCTGCTGTCAACTAAATAGCAAACAGTTTGCTAATGAGTTTGCAATATCCACCGAAATGTGTAGTTTTAACCAGTAGTTGTGCTATGGACCAGAGTGGGAGAGTGGGTCTCTATTTTGTTTGTACTTTGTGACCTAGTGTCCTAGTAATGCAAAAGTGACTCACCAGTGTGTGTCTTCATGTGTTCGTCAAAGTACTGTTTCATGTTGAAGTCCTTTCCGCACCACTGGCACATGAACTGCTTGTGTCCGATGTGGATGCTCATGTGGGAACGGAGCTGGTATTTGTACTGGAAGCGCTCACTGCAGTTCTGAAATGGCACACAATGAAAATTTTGTACAAAGTCTTAATCAGAAATAGTCTCATAAATGGTAGTCACAAAGAGAGTATTGGTGGGTTTTAGTAGGTACCAAAAACTGAGGCTGTGGGTACTCCGTTTCCGCTAAGATTTTTAGGAGTCCAAGCCCGAGGGGACCGGGTTCACAGATCCAGCGGAGCTGTGAAATCCTATGGCTTTTGGTGTTTGGTGTTTTTTTGCCCCCAACATCTCCTTCTAGGCAGCGCCGCAAGGGTTATGTTTAGGGTTAAGGATAGGGTTAGCTGCCTGGAAAGCGACATTGGAGGCAAAAACACCACCGAGCATTGCTTTCCTAAGGTTTCTTAGTATTCTTCTCCGCCTAAAATTGATACTACAGCCTAATCCGTACATGGTGGAGGGGGGGGGGGGGGGGGGGGGGGGG
>NC_048428.1:13864504-13933158 GCF_013103735.1 Etheostoma cragini | reverse complement strand
GGGGGGGGTTGCCGTTTTCAGGACTTGTCCAGATCTCTGCAGGGACAAAAATATTCAACCACTGCATGGCAGAAAAAAGGAAAGAAAAAAAAATGTGATTGGAACTATAACTTCCAAACAGTACATCGCACATCAAAAATACACATATCCATGCATTCCCTGAATTGAGGTGAATCTCCTGATATTAGCCCCTGCCCATTTCCGCCTAGACTTTCATACCAAAAATTGGGATTTATTGTAAGCCTACTTTTACTCCTCTTAGACCTCTTCTATATTGGATAAAAACACGCAAGTTACACACAAACAAATTTATGTAGCGAACTATGAAAACACCAACTTTGCCACTTTTCCCCTACACATTTTAAATATTAAAAAAAAGACGGCAATGTACCGCAGAACTTGCGGCTCACACCTCTCGATATTAACCGACATTTGCCTCCCCACCGTTACGTTTTGGGTCCCGCTTTTGCAAGCACCCTGGGTCATCAGGGGGCAACTGGCGCAAGAAGGCTTGGACCCCGTCATAACTGCTTGCATTTCTAGTTCAATTCTTTTTGGGGAAAATGTAGTGCTCAATGAAACTGATCCATGAAAGTAAAAATTCTGACATGTTAATCTCTCTTATTTATATCCCAGCTATGAGATTTGTTTTTTGTAAAAACACATTGTGACAGATTTCAGTAATAAAATCAAAATTATCTATTGTGAAATATAAACTACATTATGGGTATTACACATGTTGAGTTATACATTTAAAATACGAGAATAGGTAAAGTTTCACAAGCAGCCCAACTGTTTAGAAAGGTTTTTGATCAGTGTTTCAACATTAAAAATAGTTTGAAAACACAAAAACTCATCAACTTCTTTTCTTAAAAAGAAATAGTTCGACATAGTATGGTAAATAGAATGCTAAAGCCAGTAGCATAATATTCCCACAAGACATGAATGCAGCAAAAGTTACAGCCACATTCACAAAGGGAGAGGGACTAATTAATTAAATGAGTGGTGTTAAGTGAGCATGATGCCAGAAAGCATCAAGCAATGAGCCTAACATTACAAGCAACGGCCATTAATTTAAATAACATTCTAGACACCGTTCATTTCCAAAAATTACAGGTTTTAAAACGGTGCATATCTGATTCGGAGCAAAACTCTTTGTGTGAGTTAAGTGGAGAAAAGCAGCAGCAGCAACATATTAAAGGAGCTCAAACCTCACACTTGAAGGGTTTCTCTCCTGAGTGCTGCAGAGAGTGAACCTTCAGGGACATGCTGCGCTTGAATGACTTCCCGCATGTCTCACAGGTGAACGGCATGTCCTTCGTATGGGCTAAAGACACACACACACACACACACACACACACACAAACAAACAAAATTAATGGTATTCAATATTGAGCCACTCAATAGCAGCAAGAGAACAAATAAGCAAACTACTACCCTAAAATAGCACTAAAAGAACAATACTGATGCTTTTTTATCGGCTAATTATGATAGGGCAATGGATGTCTCATCTTGTAGATGATCAGTCTCTACATCAACCTCTCAAGTTACACCTTTAGTAGGAAGAATAAATAGGATTCTATGGCATAGGGTGCTTTATGCAAGGCCATTCATTTACCACTGAAACACAGATGTACACAAGGAATGAGGTAAGGCTGTCTGGGAAACAAGATGCTTATCTCCCCAAAAAGTGGAAGAGGAAAGCAACACCCAAAACAAATCCTGCACAACAATCAGTGGAAAAGGAAGCCTAAAGTAACAAATGGGAACAAAGCGACCAACCAGGATTGTTAATGTCACTGCCACTCACCGACCATGTGCTTCCTGACATGAGCCATGGTGTAAAACTTCTTCTCACAGATCTCGCAGGAGAACTTCTTCTCGGCGTAGCCATGGACAATCTTGTTATGCTCATGTAACGACCACAGCTTTTTGAAGGCCTTGCCACATGTTACACACTTACAGAAAAACAGAAGAGGAGTAGTTTTGCATATCCTCTGGAACAGTCTTTACAAACACAATCCAGGTGTGTGAGTTTACACAGATACTTGAGCGTGCACTGTACCAAAAAAGAAATTAGAGTCAGCAGATTAAAGCAGCAAATGATCTTCAAACTCACAGCAAGACTCCTGCTGCTCACTGCAGAGTAGAGTCACTGAGACATATCAGAATCTAGTATAACCGCGTGCCAGTTGACTGAGTTTATTGACTCAGTTATTGAGCAGTGTTAATATAGTTTTGTGATCGCAACGGTGAATATACTATTTATTGACTACAAAATACTTTAAACATGGATTATAACAGCATAAGGGTAGAGGTTTGTGTCATATTTGAAAAGTAGTCAAAGTGCCTTCTATAATACTGTTAGTTTAGCTGAACAATTGGACAAGCTGTGTTAATTCCTGTAATATTATTGCAATAACCCTACTGAAAATCATACATTCATTAAGTTTGAGTGATATAGACTTTATACTCAACAGTAGATGTTGTTGGATTTCCATTTTTAGCCAAATATCCATTCTTGTATCAAAAGTATCATCCTTTATTTGCCTTAACTTTGATAATGTTTAACTTACGGCATCTTTGTAGGAAAATAATATATACGTCAACTCTAAATTATGACTGAATTCTATGTTCCCCTCCCTTACATATGCAGAGGAATGTTTGTTTTTCTCAACCCAGATGAGTGTCTGCAGAGCTTTGTGTCAAGCTACATGCAGCCTCAGCTAGCTTCAACAATCAGGAGGTTGGGGCAGCGTGTACAGTATGTAGCCTGGGGGGCAAAACCAATGGCAGAAAATAGCCCAAATCCTTTGCTGTTGCTCATAAAGCATGTGTTAACAGCAAAAGGTGACCCAGATGAAAGGTGTAAGCACCTTTATGAACTCTGAGCTTCATTCATCCTGCCAATGACAGCTGGCCAAACTTTGCCATATCTTGGCCAAAATAAATGCTATCATTGCAAAACTTTAGATTCTCCAAACAAATGTTACAATAATTGGCCACTAGGGGACGCTACAAGTACAAAAAGTTCATCCGATATTTACTACATTTTGAGGATACCATCTAGGGCCATTCCGGAGACCACCCATACAGTGTGGTACTGATTCATCAAAGTGGGCGGATTTACCACTTACACTAATGTGAGCAACTTCAAATTTACAGTGTACAATGGCTCAACTAGGTGATGCTATAATGACGTCAAACATGTTTTTGCCTATAACTCCCACATTACACATTGCATATTAGGGTTTTGCAGCTAACAAACTTTAGCATATCTCTGCCAAATGACATGCTATCAGTAATAGCTTGAGATTTTTGTTCAACATCGCATTACAATACTCTGTACCAAATTTGTTGAAGTTCAGCCATAAGGGGACAGGGGGGGGGGGGGGGGGGGGGGGGGGGGGGGGGGGGGGGGGGGGGGGGGGGGCTGGATGTGTTTTGGCCCATAACTCAATGCATGCAAGTGTGGCATTTGCGATTGCTATTTCCCTGACGTAGTAATTGCTTATAACATGAAACTTGTAAAGCTCGTTTGGCATGCCGCTTTGAGGGTCTGTACCAAATGTGGCGAAGATCTGCGCTTAAGGGCTGCTATAGTCAATGTAGATAAGGCTTTGGGCTTTTTACTAAATTACTAAATGTTAATGGAATATTTGCAACTGCAATGTACTGCAGACCTTGCAATGTACTGCAGACCTTGCAACTCACACCCATATTTACGGATGTTTGCCTCCCCATTGTTATGCTTTGGGTCCCACTTTCGCTTGCTCCCTGGATTGTTGGGGGAGACTCGTGTTGGGGGCGACTCAAGCTGGGAAGCTTGGACGCCCTCATAACTGCTTACAGTTTTATTTTAAATTGTAACTGCAAAGGCCTTGTCACAGCAAAAAGTGGCACAGCAAAACTCATCCATGCATCCCCACAAAATATTTTGGTGAACAAGTTTAATGACGTAGCAACTACTCTCTTTCTATTTTCTCTGTACTGAACCATTTAACCATCCTTTCATTCAAGTTTTACTGAAGAGAGAACAAAAATCTCAAAGCAAATGAGCTTGCTAAATAACTGTGTGAAAATAATTTCTCTTTTGTGGCACATTTAAGCCCAAAAGCTGAGGGTTAAATAGAAGTGGATGGTGCATCAAAGCCACAATAGCTTTCTCCATTATGGCACTCCATTCCCTCAAAGGTCAGCACTGTCAAGGCTGCTTGCTATTTGGTTTGTCAAATTTTACTAAGTTGAACTTAACATTAAAAATGTGCATAGATTTACTTGTCCCCAACTTGCAAATGCTGCTAATCCATTAAAATGAATAGATTTTGCAGAAAACTAGGATGTGGTGAGGGAGATGTCTTTTATCATAATGGTGTTTGAATCCTACCTGGATGCTCTTCTCACAGTCGGTCTGCTGGTGCAGCAGCAGCTCACTCTCCAGCAAGAAGCGTTTCCCACAGTTATTGCAGATCTGCATGCGGTTGTGTGTGACGTTCATGTGTTTTTCCAAGTACCAGCGATTGTTGAAGATGCGAGGGCATTTCTTACATGGGAAATGTTGCTTCTCCTCCAGCCTCACTTTCTGGCCCAGGCCCTCTGCATCCAGCGCCCTCTTCCCACCCTGCCGCTGGTTGGCTAGCGTGGCCTCTGCTAGTGTTTGCCGCATGGAGGCTGTTGTACCCGCCATGGCAAAGGCTCTGGTGCCCCGGCGTGGTCGATCCATTAGGGCTGCTTGCTCAAAGCCTGGAATGTTTAGGGAGTTCTCCTCCTCTTCCTCATCTTCCTCCTCATCTAACTCCTCGCTGCTCTGCCCCAGTATGTCCCCTCTCCTCAGCTCATCGTCATCCTCTTCTCCCACTGTGTCGTCATTCTCCGCCTCGTCCTCCTCATCGTCTTCGGAATCTATCCCATTGTCATGGCAACAACCAAACATGGTGTTCGCCTCTGTGATGCTTGCGGATTTGCTCTCCAACCCCTTTGACACATTAAGCGTCTGGTTGTTGAGGTTGACTTCAACAATGATCTGGTCTCTGTTGAAGGAGGCGTGGCCATCAGCGGCCTTTGACTCCTCTCCATTGCTCTCGACTTTGCACAAAGCGGCCACAACGGTGCTAGTCCCGCCCCCTGACCCGTCCTCCTTCTGGTAATACTTCTGCTGGGAGGCTGTCTTGCCTGCGTCCTCCACTCTAACAGAGAACGGGCTGCTGCCTTCGCTCTTGTACACCCTCCCCAGCTCTGACTCCTGTTTGATCTCCGCGTACAGCTGGCTGGAAGGCATCGCTACAGCTGCTGGGTCACCGCTACCAAGCCCATCCTGATTGGCCATATCTGCACAGGTGCTTCTTAGCGAGTGGCTGCTGATGAGGTCGCGACAGGAGGCTGCGATGTCGCTCATCTGGAGCAGGGCAGCGGCGTTGAGCACGTCGCGGACAGTGCGGCTGCTCACCAGCAGTTTGGAGGTGTAAATGAAGTTGAGAATTTGCTGCAGGCCCTGTGAGGTCAGGGCGTCCAGCGACAGGTCCACCCGCCGCAGCTCTTTGCTTTGTGCAAAAAGAGAGTGGAAGAAAGGGCTGTAGGCCGCCAGCACGCCCTTGTGGGCCGGAAAGGTGCTGTGCTGACGCACCAGAACGATGTCGACGTCACACAGGTCTGGCTGGAAGAGGCGCTGCTCGTTCAACCTGTCCATCAAACAGGTGAAGTGCAGAGCCACATCCTCCACCAGGGAGAACTCAGCAGAGGGGAAGTCTGTGGTCTTCTCCACTATGAGCTGCAGATGGTGGAAGAGGATGTGATGGAGGGAGAAAGACAAAAAGCAAAAGGTTAAGATAGAAAATACTTTATTGTTGTTTAGTAATTAACAAAAAAAAACATTTCCTGATATCATAAAACAATGTCTTTATTTATTCTGGGGCTTTTCCTTTTAATGGACAGGACAGCTAGGTGAGAAGAGGGGAGGAGACATGCAGGAAATTGTTACAGGTTGGACTCAAACCCTGGACCTCTGCGTCTTGGGATAAACCTACGTATGTGTGCGCCTAAACTTCCCATTGGTGTCTTAACGAGAAAGAAATCCATCATTGTCATTATTCTGTGATACTCAAATTTGACTTAGTAGAGGCATAAATATTGCTGAAATGAAGTCTAAATAAATGCATCTTAAAGCAGTTATTCTTGTGTTCTTTATGGTTTTCAGTCTGTTCAGCGCACCGCACAAAGTCACATACTGCATGCACAATACCATATGAGGAAATCAAAAGGTGTAACACTCAGCGCTCTGTGCGAGGTCCTCAACTTCCCAAGGTGGGTTTATTTTAGCACAGGAAGGGCAGGGTTTCGATCCAGACGGGATGTGAGTGGACACACACACACACACACACACACACACACACAAACACTTTCTGCAAGGACTGACTGGTCTGAGCATTGGTATTCAGTGCAATCTCCCCCCATTAGCGAGCTCTTTCAGCACACCCACTCACCACACTGTCCCTGAGGTGCGGAGAATTATGCACAAGACAAAACATGTCCAGAGAAATAATTAGGGAAACCATGCCTAATAAATACTAACTACCCCTGCAGACAATTAATAGTTTTATCATTCCATGCATCTCTTGAAGGCAGAATAAGACAAGTATTAATATAAACTTTGTTAGGGCCGGAGATGATGTAGGTGGGAGCCATAATTACGTCTCTACATCTCTTATTTTTCTGTTTCTACAGTTACAAGAGCAGGACAAGACACAAAACACAAAGAATAATGAAAAATGGCCAGACATGAAATGAATCATTCATTTTGGTACAATAGTTATAGTAGAATTGCATTTATGTAAAAAACTCTGTAGTAAATGAGTATGCATCCCACTACACAGACTGACGATTGACTGTTAATTGTTCTTGTACATTATTTTCTCTTTAAGATCAATGAAAATGACTTTTCATTGTTAGAGCTGGAAAATGGATTTGCATTTAGGCCTAACCTTGAAAATCTAGCCTGTTTGAAGAATTCAATTATAGACGTGTTAGATTTATTCATAGTTCTGAGCAGCTAAATTGGACTGTGAGCCAGAGAGGAGCAGAGATTGGGTTATCTCTCCCCGTGCAAGGCTACCAACGTTGCCCAAGGGCAAACCGCTGCAGCCTTAATCAGATCAAGTGTAACAGTTGCAGACTGGAAGTTATGCTGCTATAGCGATAACGATCGGCATCTTCTTCTGAGATTCAAAGAGGGCAGTTCTGTCAAAGATTAAAAATTCTATAGGACGAATATTAACATATTTAAAACATCAATAGCTTGGGGTTAAAAAAAAAAAGGAACCAACTAGATTCATTAAGGGTTAATGAAGGGTGTATGTCCGTGACATTGCTTAAGATTTAGTCCATAATCCTTTAAACTATGATCACTTGATGCTTATTCTTTTACCTCTTCTTCACAATTGTCTGGGCAGTCATTAATGGGTTTGAAAATTTGATCCTAGGGATTTGGAATGTAAAATAGTGATGCTTGTCATACACACCAATAAAACAGGACTCCAAATGAGTTCCCAAATGATTTCCGCACTGTCTGCACAAGTCTTTATGCCTTTATATTGAGCATGTGATGTGGCATTTTGAGCAAAAATACATTTCTTGCATGAACATAAGTCATAGTTTACGTGGTATGTTGTTCAAGCTAAGAATAATTTAAGTACATAATTTAATTGAAAAGAAATCTCTTCTGTGCATTTTTTCCTGTTCCATGTATATGATATGTGTAGCCTTAAAGTGCATATTTATGGCTTTTTTATATGATTCTTGTTTTAAAACTAATGGAGGTGGAAACATTAAAAAGTCAGCTGGAGACATACATTGTAGCCAACTCAGGGAGTTAATATTAATTAGAGCTAGCTAAAGTTCAGATGACAAAATTGACGGTCTCCACGAAAAAGTGAGAAGCTTGTTTTAATGCATTTGTGTGAAATCATGTACCCATTGTTTTAAAGAAAATTACTAGAAGTTTTGAGGAGTAGCTAAACCAGCCACAGTTATTGTTGTAAACTGCATATGTGTTGTGCAAGAAAAGAAAGCAATAATTATATAATCATAATGAAAGTACAGACTAGGTGGTGAGTACAGGTCAATCAAATGCCTGTCTAAAAAGGTTCGTCTTTATTTAATTTTTAAAAGAATCCACAGAATCAGCGGAGTGTAAATTTAACGTATTTACAAATCAAGCGGATGAATATGGGTGAAGTAGCTCAGCCACATATGCAGGAGCATAAGAATGCAATGCTCTGTACATAAGAGTGAGCATTTTGAACTGAATCCTATTTGCAACGGAGAGCCAGTGAAGAGACATAAGTACCAGGGTAATGTGAGAGTTTCTATTTGACCTTATGGGCATCCTTGTGGCAACATTCTGGATTGACTGAAGACGATCAAGAGCAGACATACTAGGAGAAAGGAGAAAAGTGTGTTACAGTAGTTGATGCAAGATGTGATGAAGAAATGTCTAAGCATCTCAAGTTCAGCAGTTGCAAATACAGACTTCAGTTTACTAATATTTCTTAAGTGGAAAAAAACAAGATCTGGTCAGCTGCTTAACATGGGTGTCAAGCAATGATAATTTCAGCTTTAGTGTGTAACTTTTTTATAACAATGACATTACATTCAAACCATTGCCAAAGGAGTTGATACAAAGCTACATAATCAGACTATCAGCTCCACAAAACTATCTCTGTATTTCTTAGTATGGCTATGTTTAGAAAATGGTGTTGTCTGGATAATTTCACGTGCGGAAGCTCTAGTGAAGACAATTATTTCTTCTGAAGAGTCCATCATGTGTTTTTAATCCTTCGTGTCCTCCTTGGCTACAAGTAACTGCGTGGAGGAGGGGTGGGGGTGGTGCGTGATCATGGACAGCTTGCATCATGTGGATGCGACGACAGTGTTGTTGTCATTACACAGAATTCCTCATGGGGGAGACAAACTATGCACTATAAATATTACCGAAATGACAGAGTTTGGAGGGACATCAGAGGAAAGAGACCTAATACATTGCATGATCAAGGGGACAACGTTTTCTGGAGAAACAACCAGAACCTCTGTGTTAGCATAAACATAATTTCATAGCAGAGATTGCCCGCCTTTTAACACTAAACTGTACACACTGTAGTGTATCTTTCTACAGCCAAAAACAACGATCTGCTGAACGATAAGAGGGGTTTTAATCGGGGAAAGACTACACTATTTTTATCTGGACCGACACTTTGTTTAATCCAGTAGCAGGTAGCAGGTAGTTGCAATGCAGCTGTTGCGTCTGTCCAACGCAAGTCTTTCCAAGTCCCATTTCATCAAATATACATACTGTAGCCAAACAAATTGAGTGAGTACTTTGCAATTAAAATCTGCATCTTACGCCCTCAATCTTTGTCTGTCGTTATTCCTCTTTTTTTAACGGACCCTTTTTTTCCCCGCCTCCCCCCAATTCCTTGGAAATGTCAGGGAGAGAGCTTGTTTGCTGTCATTAGAGGGAGCACCACCTTTAACCAGCCTCTCAGTCAAATGTTTCCCAATATATTATTCATATCAAGCCCAACCCGTGACAAACACTCAGCGGGGGGGATTACTGATGCAGCAAGAGGTGTCATTTAGATGGACCTCAATCAAAGCCCGCTTTTCCCACTCATTTATTCTGCCAAACACAACATGTGAGTGGAACCTCTTGCATTGTAGAGGCCTCTGAGGGCCTGTTGCACACAGCCACTCTCAAGGTTGATGTCCTTTAATCCAAAAACAATGTTATCTACTTTACTGTGGAAACTTTACCTTTACATGTTAAAAATAATGACAGTTCGTGAAAAACAGTATTTATGACATGAATTCACCTTCCCACTGTACTGCACTGGGAACTGAACTGTAACTGAATTATTCAATCACAATCTCATCATAGTCTATTTAATAGCTGTTCTGGAGCGTTTGGCTGATGCATTTTGGTAAGCTAATCAGGCATTTTTAAAAAAAAGCTCTTCCTTGATGAGCCTGATTTATTGCTTAATTAAAATTAAAAGTTTCAGACTTTTAAAGTCCTTTACCACAAATCTAGTTTGGATGAAAAAGTGATGGATGATGCACAGGATTACTGCTTGACCCAAAGGAAGGCTGCATTGTTCATGAGAAGTATGTGAGAATTATGTCTGTTGCTTTAGTAAAGTCAGACATGGTGGTGTTAGTCAAACTCACAGTCAATGTTTCAAACAATGCTTGTGATATGCTGGTGGTATGCACTTGGCAGAGGCCCAACTCCTGGACCTGAGCCAGACAGGGTCAGAGAATGAAATCCTTCTTTTATTTGACGTTCACTGGTGAGAATGCCCTGTTCTCTCCCACACCTTTGCACTGGATGGCCCATTTACTACTCTATAAAGTCTGTATCTCCATCACTGGGTATGTGCCGTGACCTCCACAAAGCTGCCATTTAAAAAGTCCCCTTGTCTGTTCACTGTAATGAAGTTGAGACTGTGAGGCCACCTGTAAATGGCGCATGTAAATCTTAACACAGGAGAAAAACGGAACAACGTCTTAAATGATCATCCTTTTCATTGTTGTATGTTAAAATAAACCTTTCCCTAAAATGTTATTCTGCACCTATGTTTTTTGGACTGCAGATTTATGAGCCAGGGACTAAACAACATCTACCTTGACTGCCTTGTTTGCTTGCCGGTAAACAGACTGTGCCATTAACGGGGGCCAATGTCAGAGCACAGTACAGAGTCATGGACACATCAATAGTGCGAGGAAGGGCAGGTTGTATTCAAGCCAGAGGGAGTCCCAGGGGGACAACGCTGCGGGGGTTAAAGCTTTCTCTCTGCCTGCCAACAGACTGAACTCAGTGTCCTCTCACCTTCTGTCCTACCACCTTCTTTACTTTTTTAACAAACACATTTAGGCGATATAGGTAGATATACCAGATATAGGCTAGATAAGACTTTTGGACACCACACTACTGCACTAATGCAACCTGCACAATTGGTTTATTTACATTTACACGTAGCATACATTTGAACATTTTAGCATATTATTTAAGCAGTTGCACATTTTTGTTTTCCCATCCTGTACATATTCAAATATTTTTGTTCTTTTTGCTTTACTTTATTCATATTATTATTTCATGTATATTGTATGTATGTATGTATATTATATATCTCGTAGTATTTCATTTATATTTATATTCTGTGCTTTGTGACTGATTTTGCTGCTGTAACACCGGGATTTCCCATTTTTCTTGGGATCAATAAACATCTATCTATCTAGCTAGCTAGCTAGCTAGCTAGCTAGCTATAGCCAAAATTAAATACATATATACAGTTTATACTTTCCAATTTATTTAAGCAATCTGAACTTTGGATTACGCACCACCACAAGTGGCTTGAGTGTCGTGGCTCTTGTTAATATAACAATATCTGGGAGCGGTGTGCTCCTTGTAGGGCCTCCCATGGCAAAGTGGTCTCAGTTGAGGGGCCAGACAAAAAAATTGTTAAAAAACCCTATGAGCCAACGAGATAGAAATGGAGTGACCCTGCCCGGGGGAAGCCCAAGGCCCCCGTCTGGAGCCAGGCCCAGATGGAGGGCTGGTCAGCAAGCGCCTGGTGACCGGGTTTGCCATGCAGCCTGGTCGGGCACAGCCCGAAAAAGCTACGTAGCCCCCCTCTCTCCATCCCATGGGCCCACCACCTGTGGGAGGAACCGCTTTACTCACAAGCCACAGGCTGAGCGCCGCTATGTTGGCGTTTACCCTGGTGGACGAGAGGGTCACCTCCCTCCGCCCGCGGGTAATTGGGGGGGGAATGATTATTGTTTGTATGACAGTAAGTCATACTTGTTTCAGGTGAGGGTTGGCCTCCGCCAGGGCTGTGCTTTCTCACCAATCCTGTTTTTAGAATTTATTGGACAGGATATATAATGGGGATTTCATCGCTGCTTTTTGCAGATGATGCGGTCCTGCTGGCATCATCGCCCTGTGGCCTATTGCTATTGGTAAATATATTATTGTCATATTAATGTGTACCATTTTGTCCAGCACTATTCTATATTATTTGACAAAACAAATATAATCACAAAGGTCCAAACATTTGTTTTTTTCCACAGAGCTTACAACCACATCTCATGTCTCTGTCATGGAGATTCATCCCCATATACCACAGTATGTATGACCACGTGATAGCAAGTAAACTATCATCAAGACTCGATCATCATTTCATTTGAAAACTCAATTAGAGATCATTATTTTCATTATTTATCTACTAATTATTCTCTTGATTATTTATATGATTTATATCAGTTCATGGTTTTGTCATCAAAACTTTCCCAGAGCACAAATTGTTTGCTTTGCGCGACCAACAGTTCCAAACAGAAAGATATTCAATTCACAAGGATTTAAAGCCGGAAGAAAAGCCGCAAATCGATCCTTTGTAGAAACAGGAACATGAAAATGTTTAGCATTTTTGCTTGGTAAATGACTTTTATGCAATTATCCATTTGTTTTTTCCATCAAAGGTTTTAGCACAAAATTCAAGTATCCAAAGTTGCTTTCATCGTTCCTTTAGATTATAACCGAAAAAATTAGTTTATTCATTTGATTATTTATTGCAAAGCAGTTCTCTCCACTCAGTCTAACTACTACAAATTCAATTCAGGCCACAAAATTCTCCTTTAATTACTTCACAAACAAGTGCAATCCTGCTACCAGCCAAATATCAAATTGTCCAAATGCACAGTGAAGTCTCTCTACTTAGAAAATTACCATTGGAAAGAAAAAGAGATCACCCAACCATCCACAGTCGTAAAGACAGCAATCTCATGAGCTCAGACGTCAGCCCCTTGAGTCACCCAGCGGGGGGTGGGGGGGGGGGGTTCAGGGGCTCTCCTGCTTCCACCCACGGGTCACTTCAACCTACAGTAAAGAGCACACTCAGCAGCCCTCTTCACAGCGAGGCCTCCTGCTGAGGAACCCGGAGCAGGACTTGACGTGACTGACACCCGGAGGAAGGCGAGTGAGCACCATGTCAGGCCTCATCTCACTCACTGGCATGGAGACAGTAGGAGAGAGAGAGAGAGAGAGAGAGAGCCCCCCCCCCACACACACACACACACACACACACACACCCCTGAGTCATCATCAGTGCAGATGAGAGCAAAACATGACAGGCCCGAATACAAACGCTCCACAGAGATCACCAGTTAAGAGGAGTTTAGCTTCACAGACTCGTCAGATTGCTTTTACGTGGCGGGATATGGATCAGGTCACACATGAACACAACCAAACAGACAAGGGCATGTCATCTCTGGCAGAGTCCAATCAGACAGCCATTAAAAAGTCATCAGGGTAATGACTGGACACTGTGTCCTCTGTGTGCTCACCAGACCTTCCCTGCTGTTGACGCCAAAAAGCAGACAGGTTTAGTTCCAGAGAAGCAGAGTGAATTCTGGTTCTCTGGGTGAGAATTGTGGCTTAATCCTCAAGGTGTTATCTGGTCTAGGATACAGGCTGGGTAAGTCTGGCATGTACGGAGAGTGGTCTGCCAAATTGTCTCCCTGCTTTCAGTGTTAATGTCTCGTCATGGCTGGGTTACTGAACAGGCCTATTGGGTACAAGCCCAGTGACCGAAGGTCTCACAGGTCCCCTGGGCCATGGCCTCTGTTTACTGCAGAACGACGGTCAACATTTTTTTGTCGGAGAAGCAAATCAATTGACAGAGGGACATCAAAGAGACAGAAAAATACTACAAAGAGACGCAGAAAGGCCAGAGAGATGCAAAACAACAATAAAAGAGATGCAAAATGACTGACAAAAAGATGTAAAGGCCATGGTTCTCAATAGGATAAATACCTTGGGATCTTGTTCTCGAGTGAGGTTACAATGGTGAATTTGTGATTGGTCCGAAAATCAGCGGAGCGGGTGCGGTATTACGTTCACTTTATCGCAACGTTGTGACGAAACGAGAGCTGAGCCAGAAGGCAAAGCTCTCAATCTACCGGTCCGTTTTCATTCCTACCCTCACCTACGGTCATGACCAAACGAACGAGATCCAGGGTACAGGCGGCTGAAATGGGTTTCCTCAAGAGGGTGGCTGGCATCTCCCTCAGAGAGAGGGTGAGAAGCACAGTCATCTATCAGGAGCTCGGAGTAGGGCCGCTGCCCCTTCGCGTCGAAAAGGAGCCAGTTGAGGTGGTCTGGGCATCTGGTAAGGATGCCTCCTGGGCGCCCCCCTAGGGAGGTGTTCCAGGCATGACAAGCAGGGAGGAGGCCTCGGGGAAGACCCAGGACTAGGTGGAGGAATTATATATCCAACCTGGCCTGGAAACGCCTCGTAATCCCCCAGTTTAAGTTGGTTAATGTGGCTCGGGAAAGGGAAGTTTGGGGTCCCCTTCTGGAGCTGCTGCCACCGCGTCACAATACCGGATAAGCAGACAAAGATGGATGGATGGGTGTAAGATGCAAAATGACTCAAAAAAGAAGCAAAACCACCTCAAAAATGCACTAAACAATTACAAAGAAATGCTAAATGAGCACAACAAACTAGAACCTTTAAGTATTTTAGTCTGGGTGTCTTGCTCACAGTTAAGAGGGATGGAGGGCCTTTTTTATGTCTGTGCTACTGTCTCACAATCCGTCCATGTTTCTAGTGGAAGATTTCTCCTGTCTGCAGTCTGCACTCCCTCCTCTCCTCTCTAAATCCAATCAGCACAGAGCCCCGGCACTGACCTTGAGGTAGAAGTAGCATATACAGTAGCAGACGCACAAGCACACCCAGCCACACATCTACAACACTGACCGCCCATACATGTGCACCACCTGCAACATAATCACGCATTTATGCCCACGTCAGTAAACAGAAAATGTAAGGTCTGGCGCATGTGATGACCCTGCTGATGCATGCAAAGAGAGGATCTAAATGTGTCTGGACTCACAATATCCTGTTATCAAACACTTTGCTCTTTCATAGACAAGCCAGTCCAGTAATAGCAGAAGTGACAAGGTCTCACTTTTAACAAGCCCTGCGGTAATCATTACAGCACTATGATAAAAAATGCTAATAAAAATCAATGTTCAATGACTAAAGGGGGGAGCCACAGTGGCGGGTGGCAGCATACTCACTGCTGAGGTCACACCCAGTCACATACACACACACAGCCACATTAAAATGGGATGGCACTGTTCATCAGATAATAACTGTATTAAGGTGGATAGTTACACCTTGTGATACTAGGCTATGGGATTATATAATCCTAAATTAGTGGTGCATGTCTTGCAGATTGGTGGGAAAATCAACATCAACTCATAAAATAATCAAAAAGCGCTATTATAACAGACTCTGGAAACAAAGAAAGAAGAAACAGTATTTGTGTGAAAGAAACACACAAATTCTTTATGGTATATACTAAACATACCTATAGTATTACCTAAATATCGGTCTTTTTAAATGATAAATACTCCACAATGTATGTCAGCTGTTTGGTGGCAGGTAATAAACAGTGGTTTTAAGAACTTTTTTGCTATAAACGTTAAGCGCAATGAGAGGAAACCAAAACAGTAGAGTTGTGGGCTGTAAGACGATGCATCATACTTCTGTAGAGCTCAGGGGAGCTGCAGTCTTGTGATAATTCTCTGTGTTCCTCATTTAGAGCCTTTCACGTTACAGTCATTTGACCAATTCATTGTTTGAAAATATAGACTATTGCTGATTTAATGTTACAGAGAGGTCATCCCCAAACATTATATAAGTGCAATGCTATATCCCAGCATTTTATCGAGAAAATAACCTGTTATTGATCAATAATCCACGCTATTGTAAGTTATTAGCAAATGGTTGCCAGTATAAATGATAAAAAAAAAGTCAAAAGAACTCTATTTGACAAACTGAACTGCCTCCACATACAAAAAGTGAATATTATTTCAGGTAAAATGTACAGCAAGACAATTTCAGATAGCAAAAGGCAAATCCTAAATTAATTTTAAATGAGCTGCTGTTATGCAGTTTTCCCTTTCCACTACTTTAGCTAATTATTTTATTCCCCTCAGCCTATTAAAACATTTAACTTTCTTAACCACAGCATTCACTGCTGGCTGCAATTAATAAAGACAATATTATCAGCATTAGTGCCGCTCTAATCCTAGACATCCAATCTCTCCCGTCCTAATCCAGCACTGTGGACTCGCCCCAGCCTTGCCCTATTGGAGCTCTCCAGCAGCTTTTACCATTAGATTTAAATACATTTCTATCTATATGTTAATGCAACCACAGGTGACAAGTCAATCTACAACTGATACGCGGTTACCCGGGCATGAAATTGGGATGCACAAACAAAAATAAGGGTGAGAACAGCATGACCAGCATCTTGGCATCGTATAGTACATTAAAATTTGACAGCGTGAGCAGGATTGCCTCAGCTGCATGATTTGCAGAGTCCTTGTCCTTTGAACATGCCGGACAACGGTGTGTGTTATCGCTTTGGTGAAGCTGGGCAGGACAATGTGTGTAGCCCAATCAGAAGAGTTAAAAAAAGAAAGAAAAAAAAGACATCAACTGATGGTCGTCTGGAGTGGAGATGACTCTGACAACCAGTTTGATAATCAAAGGAACTGCCTGGAAGTGGGGGGGGGAGCGGGGGAAGGGGGCAGCAATGAGGTTAGAGTGTCCGCACTGAAGCTCTGCCAGGAAGTTTGTGTCTGGGCCAATGAGCTGGGAGAGGAAGCGCTGAGTCAGGAAGCCTGGCCAAGAAAGAGGCCTGTGGAGCTGGCATCTCCTCCTCACACACACGTTACAACGTTTCACACACCACCGCTCTGCTGGAGTCATAACACACTGTTCCCAAGCCAGCGCAGCACACGCATGTGCACAACCGTGGGGGCACACACACTCGCCTGCTGTGCATGCATTCATCAGTAAACAAAGAGATGTGACGCCAAATACCTGTCGCCAATAAAGAGTATGTGTGCAAACGATATATTTCAATTTGCAAATAATTAAAAAGAAGAAAGAAAATCAAGTCAGTGGAGGGGCAGAATCTGATTTGTTCAAATATATGACACAAAGAGGGAAAGATGCGACTTTGAAGGGATCCATTAGAGACAAAAGAAAATGCTGATATGTGGCAGCGAGCAGGTGCAGATACCTGAGGGCAATTACACGGGATGAAACTGTGATATCCTCATCATCCCTTTCATAGCATGACACACAGAGAGAAGAGGCTCACACAAGACTCTAAAGAGCTACTTATCAGAGGAATCTCTCTGGTATGGCAATGCTCTGTGCGTGTTTGTGTGTGTGTGTGTGTGTGTGGGGTTGATGTTTGAGAGAAGGTCAGAGAGGACGAAGAGGAAAAAGAGGTAGAGGAGGAGGAGGAGCATCGGCTCCTCATAGCTTCAACCAATCAATGAACAACAAAGAAATGGTGAATATGAGCTTAAAGAAATGGTTTTGACATTTGGGGAATTTTCTTTTTTTGCTTTCTGCTGGAGAGTTAGACAAGAACATTGATACCACTTAAAATCCACCTACCAGCACCTCAACACGCCATTTTACTGTCGGTGAAGTTGCGGACTATTTATTGACCCGGAGCAGTAACTTCCTGGAAATATTGTCTGACACATAACCCCTGTAAAATAGCAATTATTTTGGTTTTTGCATGGATTCAATATACCAATATAATAATATTGGATGTAATACATATCAATTTGTCAAATTGTTGACTTAAGATTTTTTTTTAATACTGCGATGGATATGTCCAGAGTATATTTTTCAAACTGATCATGTCTATTTTTTTCACATTTATACAATACAAAACATAGAAGCTAAAACTCAATATGTTTAAATTGCTGCAAAAATTGTGTACAACAAAACATGAAACAAAAATATGTGATAACAGCATGAAAATTCATTTCCATCTGTTTAAAGCTCCTCGTAAGTCTCTCTCTCTCTCTCTGTGTGACCTGAATTCAGCTAAAAGCTACAAGAACACTTTAGAAGCAAAAACTCTTAATATCTTTAAATTTCCTGACAATGAAAGGCTAATAGAAATCCTCATATCAAGTTTTACCAAAAGAAAAAGCTTTTTGTCTTCTTTAATAGTGGAATTCAAAGACATTAAAAAAGTGCCATGAGGGGGTTAAATTAGAGTAACAGTTTTTCTAAGATTTTAAGACGCCGATGCCAGCAGCTGGCACTGCTGAGAAACAATAACAATGTGAACTTATACAAAAGAGAAAAATCAACCCTACTTACTTGGAACAAACTTACTTTAACCAACAGGAAGAAAAGAAACCTTTCATAAGCCCAGGTTGACCTTGCTCTCTGCACTGTTCTTAATCTCACGGGCATAAATTAGCAGCACCTACAGTATGCTCGGAGTTGCCAAGGAGAGCGGCCTCCTACCAGGGGCCGAGGATGTCTTCTGGAGTTTGTTGCCGGGGCTCGTGAATGGCTGCACTTGTCACAAGGACTAAAGAGTTTTCCCTCTCAGCACCCAGAGACAGTGACGCCTCAAAGTCAAGGGTGGGCAGGAATGCCCTGAATAGGCAGTTACGTAAAAAACTCACAACACCCTGTGAGGATAGAGTCAGGACCTGACAATGCTCGCTGAAATTAAACAGTGGCAGATGGCCTGAAGTGTGCAATATAAACCTCTTAAGTCTGCATGGAAGTGAGACAGTTACATTTTCACAAATTCACCACATTAAGGGAAAACAACAGCAATCATTTGAATGAGGGAATGGACAGATTATGAGACAATGGGCCCCTGGGCACAGACATGTCAAAGGCACCCCAATCCCCATACATACAGTAGAAGCAAGACACACACAAAAAAAAAAACGCAACCGCAACGGTCTCATCGTTTGTAGTCGTTTCTTCATAGTCATTTTGAGTCTAGTCATTATTTTTTCTATCTTTTAAGTTTTCTTTACTTTTTTTGTGTCTCTTTGTGGACATTTTCTGTATTTATTTTATGACTTTCCAACAAGAATGTTAACAGTAACTTTCAGAGACTGTGGTCCAAGGGTCACTGACCCCTTGGGCCCCTGGGCCTGTGCCCAGTAGGCCTGTTCAGCAATCAATCCATTAATAAGTGTATGGAAATGAGGCTATTGATAAAAACAAAATTAGCTAAAACTAATCTGCTTTTGATGTCAACAAAGTAATTGCCAAAATTATTTGGGGCATGTTTAAAAAGAAAAACAGTCAGAAGACACATCCGGTCACTGACTAATTTCATTCGCCAAGCACACTTTGAACTATCTATTACAGCTTACTTTTGTGCACACACAAAAAAAAAGCCAGAAAAAGAGAAAAAAGGACAAAAAAAACATACCAAAACCTCTCTCTCTCCCTCTTTGCTCCCACCAGAAGCCACCCAGAGAGCACCAGGGCTAACCCTGCTGACCTGACCCAGATATTAACCCAAGCCTCCAGATGTGAACGCGCGCTGGGATTACTCCACCACTGCATCAAGCTCCACATGCTTTCCTAATGAGGCATCCTAATATGACCCTGGAGACAGAGCGGACTGTCTGTCTCACTATCTGCCTCTGTTCCCATAACTCTATCACTCTGTCTGCGCAGAAGCATCTTCATATAATGTAGAGGGAACACAAACAGCATGGAGTCTGGTTACTGCTGTTTCCTCGTTGTCACAGAGGGATATTGGTCTGTAAATGTGATTCAAAAGAATATGACCTCATGCAGCAGACAAACCACCATACAACTGAACATTATCTAATAAAGTAATACTGCTATAACTGTCAAACACTGGAATTAAATAAGAAGTTAATTGCACTACGACACTCTACCCAAGGTTGATATGTTGCCTATTATTCAGACACCTGCAACTAAGTGAAGTAATTAAGAAAGGAAGAGTGACATCTACTACAACACTAAAGAGAATCTCTAATTTACGCATGAATGTCAATGCCTAGCAAACTTGTCCTGCACTGGTTGTTGGAGAAAAGTAGTTTCACTCATCCTGTCCACATTTGCACCAGTCACGACCTGAGCCCTTTGGCAGGAGCGCCCTGATATGAAAGAATTTAACTCCTTCTCTGCATCAATGTAGCTATTGTAGCTATTGCATTCTTTCAGCGGCTTCAATTTCCAACTTGTGCCGTGTAGGCAAGTTACAAACTTCAGGATACAAAGCACAAAATACACGGTGTGACAGCCGGTGGTACAAATACACAATGAGGTAGAAGTGTGGTAAGTTTAATCGGCCTGCTAAGTAGCCCAAATTTGCAAGAGATCAAAGAGGGACAAAAAATAAACAAGAATGCAGCGCTCTCCTCTGTAGCCTACCATTTTGATCCAGCGTTTCGAGGCTCAAAGGAGTCCAAGAATAACTCCTTTCGCACCAGTTTTCGCTTCGCCATGAAAATGACCGTTGAATTGTCACATTTCTTCAGTTTTTGCCTTATCCTCAATCTTTTCACCCCCCCGTGCTGCTGTAGCATTCAGACAGACAAAAATGCAGAGGCTGCTTTTGCAGAAGGAATTGGTGATTGGAGCTCGGGGATCATATGGGCTTTTTGTCAGACGTTTTTAAAGGGACACGGTACTGTTTAACGTGGAGTTGCGAGACAGGCGCCTTTCTTCGTACAGTACTTGGATTTTCTTCGTTTTTTTTTTGTTGCCGTGAACAGGAGGACGTGAAAGGACATCCAACCATATGGCGCAAAACCAGGGTGCGCTTCCTGTCAGTGTGTGCGCTCGTGCAGCAGTGTGACGTCACAGGGGCAGACAGATGCAGAGGTCAGGAAGTTCATTCAGTCATTTCCCATGTTGCAGAATTCCTCATAACTCCTTTTTACACAATATGAACACTAGTATCAGATTGTAATAATTTGAAACGGGTGTTGTGTCTGCACACAGTTTCATCTATAACCACAAAGAGAGCAACATTTCAAATGAGAATTTAAATGATTGTCTCACACTCAAACAAATGAAGTAATTTTCATTTTCATTCGTAACCCCATTCATACCAGGACCAAAGTAACCTCATATGAGGTCCTGGGGAAATTAGGTATTTAGTTAATTTAATAAACCACAATTTTAAGGAATATTCAACGAAGATCAACTCAGGCCTCTCTGCTTGACGGGCAAATGCAGGTGTTGCCTTTAGGCTCTTATCATTTCAGTTCATAATGTTTTACTGTTGCATACAGTATTACAAACCAAATAACAACAACCTAAATAGACCAAAGAGGAGTAGGGCCACATGTGAATTTTTTCTTATTGAGTTTTGTCTTTTTTCTCAAAATTCTGACTTTGAACTCCAATACATTGTATATGCCACTAGGGATGCCACTAAAATTTGTTTTAATTATTGGTTAATCTGCAGTTTATTTTTTTGATTAATCCATTAATTGTGGCCTCTAAAACATAAGGGAAATAGTGAAATCTTGAGATCAAGAAGTCTTCAAATATCTTGTTTGGTTTAATAGTCCAAAACACAAATATATTCAGTTTACCATTGTAAATGTGTGCAAATTTGCTTGAAAAATGACTTAAACGATCACTTTTGAGAACAGTTGGTTGGTCATTTTCTGACACAAAACTTGGAGCCTTAATGCCTCCTGAGGGTCTGGGACCCCGGGGCAGTTACCCACTCAGCCCAGTTAGTAATTCAACCTTGTCTTGAACCCCACTGTCATCGCTCACTCCTGAGCAGACTGTACGGAGCAGAAGTCAATACGCTCATAACAAGGTGGGGGGAAAATTGATCGCAACCTGGAGCAGGAACCATTCATCACTTCATGTCCAGGACTCAGCCGAGCCCACAATATTAGTGTGTACAGAGAAGCTGTACTCACAGACTCACAGGAATATTAAACACATTTCACATTAAGAGGTTTTAAATCCAAGCCATAGTATGTGGATGTGTAAACAAAGAGTTATATATGGCATATCTTGTGCTGTTGAACATGTTAGACAAGGAGGAATTGAAGAGGAGAAATTCAATGAAAAGTATACCATCTATTTTCTGTGGTCGGAGGCTAAGCATGTTTCCTTATAAACCTGTGGCATTGAAATCAAATGAAGCTTGTTAGCAAAAAAGGTCCTAGGACATGTGTTTTGAAGGAAACATAAATTCAATCCTGTATCAGTGATTTAAAGGTTAGACACGGTTTGTCTACTATAGTTCCAGTTTGACCTCAGTGTAGATATGAATTGTAAGTTTTGCTTGCACATTTAAAAAACAAAACAAATGTGTTCATACATTTTAAATGCACACTTTAACGTTTTACAAAAGTCCCCAAGTCACTTGTGAAACATTTTTACCACAATGTGTAAAAAGTGAAAACTAAAAAAAAGGCTGTATATAACAGCATCCAATCAATTCATTTCCTCCTTGTGTGCAGCACATGATGCATTCTGCTATAAAACTGCAAACGTGTATGATTTGTATGAAAAGCATACCAAATAGGCCTGAGCAGTAAATTTACTCACTGCTTGCCCTTGCTGATAAAAATGAACAGTCACTGTAGCAATCCAATAGGATCTGTAGCTGACGGATGATTCTTAGTTTCTAGCATGCGGCTCATGAAAGCTCCCAGGAGAAAGATATAGGAGCTCACACTCAAGGAGTTTTAGGGGTTCACAAATATTAGCAAAGAGGAAACCAAATTTTCAAATTAGTTTGAGTTTGATTAATAATTTAAGTCTTCTTTCCTTGTTTCTTATTCAAATGAAGTCAGTGGAATTTTAGTTGTGCATTAATCAGATTTTTCTAATTACATGACATCTAATGACAAAGTGGATTCTATATAAAAGGCAGATGGCGCTGTTGAAGAGGTACAAATGATCAAAGTTCACAAACTGACATCTCTGTACAATTATCTACTGTACATTGTGAGGAAAAACAGAGGCTTAGATGCTGTTGTATTTATTATGTGTAAACATTCATAACTGTTTGAATAAAATCTAACTCAGATACACTATACTTTGAGTACAGCAGTTAATATTTATAAAGTAATACATGAATGGAACAAAGACACTCATTGAACAAGAACGCTTTTAGAGAAAAAAAAAACTTTTTAAGCCATAACCAAAACCTATACCAACTACCTCCTCAAACCCATCAGAACTGAGCGAATTAGACACTTACGGAACAATAATTGTACATTTCAGTGTAGTAAAAACAGAAGTAAAAAAGAATACACAAATATAAACAATATAAAATATATGAAGCTTACATCTAATATTATTTATCACAGAAATTGTTTTTTATACCTCTAGGCAGTGGCAGTCCCTAAAAGAAGAACTATCTTATGTAAGTTAGTAAAGTAGGTTTATTTATTTATTTACATTCTGTAACATTAATTTCCTCAAAGACTGTCAGAACAGTATTAAATTAATCTGTGATAACAGTAACTGCTATTGTGTGTGCACAGTATCCAGACTTTGTGGCTTTGTTTCCTCCGAGCAGACTTGAACCTACCGACCTGCCTAAGGCTCAACTGTACCGACTGCTGCGACTGTGACTTCTGCTCCTGGAAGAACTGCGGCTGGATGAGCGGTACGACCTGCAAAAGACATACATTTTACTTTTCTCGCATGAATTAGATACAACAACTTAGCTGAATGCTTAGTTGGTCTGGTGTTAAACCACAACCTCAACATTCAGCAACATAAAGGAAAAGGTTGGGCCAAACTGAGAGCTGCCACCTTGCTGACGTCGGTCAGGGTGCACCAGGGTGCAGAGCATCTTACCGGGATCGGCGGTCCGAGCTCCTGTAGCTGTCACTTCGTCTGCGTCCTCGTCTCCTGCTCGCACTCCGACTTGAGTAACTGTCGGAGGAATCGGACCTGCATTAACATACGGAGATATTATTTCGGGGATAGCTCCAGAATGGTGTTTGATTGACAGATTTGTTTAGGTAAACAAGGAAAAGCCAAGTCCTGGTATGATGATAAAGATCCGTCACTGATTTTATTACAAATACACAGCACAGTTATTTAGATGCTGCCCGCGTTCATAATAATAATAAAAAAAGATTGATTCCACCTTTGTGCAATCGCAGATACTATAACGACTAAAGATAGGATTGATCACTCCTAGGGCTGCAACTAACGATTATTTTGATGATTATTTTCTTGATAAATAGATTCATTTTTGGTCAATAAATATTAGAGAATTGCAAACAAAGCCATAATACAATTTTCATAATTCCAAGGTCACCTTTGTCTTACAAACCTGAAGAGAAATCATTTTCCTTTCACAGAGGATAGACACAGGAGAAAATCTACACTTTGCTAAGAAAAAGTATTCTATTTTTATTCATCAAAATAGTCAATAGAATGATTGAATATTCACCAACTCGTTTTTATCTCTGTCTTCACACAAAAGCCTTTTTCTGCTTGATGTGTATTACTCAGTAGCAATTGTTTTCATGCCGTCATATAAACCCCAAAACCTATATATTAGTTAATATTAAAATATCCTATAAACTTTGTCAATTCTAAAGCAATATGCACCGATTTCCAATTTACTTGTGATTAAGATAAAATAAGTAGGGCTGGGTGAAAAATATCGATACCAGTTCCTTTAGGATACTTTCATCAATACCAATTTTATGAAACAAAAATAATTTACAACAAATCTTTGTATTTATTTGTCAGCTCCTACCACGTGAGCCCTGTCTCTGTACATAATGTAGAGTTTTTCCTGCGAGTCTCTAAGACGTGTAATGCTAGAAAGCCCATCACAAACATAATTTCATCTGGTTAGAAGCATGCTGCACGCTTATTGGCTCACTCACTCTGATGATATTTACTCCTTAGGTCTTGAATGACGAGGCATTTTTAGATTTTATGCTTTAGAGGCAATTCTGTCAGTGCCTAAGAAGTATTGAATTCGGTACCCAGCCCTACAAATGAGATTGTGGTGTTTGAACCTGAGTATACTGTATACATATAAACATAATCATATGGATATCTGGACTCGAAAGACCTCAGTGATCTCTCACATGAACACTTAAACATTTATATTTCTGAGTGTCAGTTAAATAGCTCCAGGACCTGGATCTCCGACGGCGATGATGGGAGCGACTTCTGGAATGACTTCTACTGTACGTCCGACTGAAAGAAAAAGACAGAAGTAGTCTTAAAAAGATACTTCAAGACCAATCATAAATAAAATACACAATGGTGCTCAGGAGTCTATCGGGCTGAAATGTAAAATATAGAGCATGAAGCTGAAACCTCCAGATCTACAAGGTTTCTTCTTATGTTGTTTACCCCTCCCCAGTGGGCCCCGTTAGGTGTCCCGTCCGCATTTAAGAGTGGGTTTTCTGGAGGGCTCTAAGAAGCTTTGTGCCAGTAAGACGTGTATGATGGGCTTATGGTTTTGTTATTTATGCAAACGTTTATTTGGTTGGTAATGTGTTGTCTATTTTGTTGTAGGTCTTGAATATTGTAGTTACTCTATTTTTGGATATGGCGGGACGGTGTTAAAAATGAATACAAAAATTGTTCATCACAAAATAATTGTTTCGGGGTGTACCTGTGACTCCTGTAACTTCGATATGTGCTGCTACGAGAGCGCGACCGTCCTCTTCCACGTCTCCGCAGACTCCTGCTACGACTCCTAAAAGAATTACATTGCATTATAAAAGACCTTTAACCAAGCTAGAACAAACAGCTCTGTACTGCAGATACAGATTTGAGCTTCTAGACTAAATACTTCACATCAAGTTGATCACTTATTAACAACCTTGTCCAAAAAGCCTCTTCAGCATTTACAAAGATTTGCCAAAAGGTGCCATCCCGCTCTTTATTTAATCAAAAGGATTTTTGTCTTACCTGGTAGAGGAGCTGGAGCTGCGGGACCTGCTCCTGGACCGGCTGTAGGAATGTGACCAGCCTCTGGAGCGGGACCGGTGACTTGAAATGGAGCGCGACTTCTTCTGGGATCGTGTGCGTGACGTTCCCCTTGTATTTCCCACAGAGGTGGATCTCTCCTCGCTGGAGCTCTCCTGGTTCCTCGGCCTCTGGTAGAGCCGTGCGGTCTTACGAACCTCGTCAAACAGAGATCCCGGTCGGACCCGGCTTTTGCTTTTTATCTCCATTCTTACTCCCTGCTGGTTGGGGGTCTGGTTCTCTTGAAGTTGGACGTTTTTTGTGGTGACGGGCGGCACATTCAGGTTCTGTAGAGCTGACATTCCCTTTAAAGGCCTCCATTTGAAATGAATTACAGTGCCAACAGGTTGGCCAGTGGCTGCTTCTTCTTGAAGTCCAGCTGTTGTTGTGGAGGTAACAGACGGTTGTTCTTTGCTAGGAGGTAAAGCACGATCTCCACTTGCCATATCTGAAGACTTCGAGGTAGATTTTAGAGTTAATTCAGGGGAGTTATAGTAAGCATCCAGTGTGTGTAGAGGTTCTACAATTTCAGCATCATGCTCCGGGGTACAAATGTCCATATCATCTAAGGACTCTTGCTCTTTCGGTAAATTAGCACCGTTCCTGTTGGATGACTGAAGATGAGGGTCAGTGTGTTTTGGGTTTTTGTTGATACATTCTTTTGCACTCTGTTGTGGCTGCTCTTTTTCGCTAGTCATTTTTTTACTCACAATGCCTAAACCAGGCCTTTCTTTGACAACTCTACCAGGACTATGTTTCTCTCGTTTTGATTCATCCTCTTCTTCCTCCTCCCCGAACTCTAAAGGAGGCTGCCAGTGAAATGATTCTTTGAGCTTCTGATGTTGTCTCTTCAATCTCTTTCCTTTGTCCTTACTGTGATGGGAACTGCTTTTGTTCTCACTTCTTCTCTTGTGTTTATGCTTACGTTTAGCCTTCTTCTTGCTCCTGTGCTTCTCTGGCTCTGCGGCCTTTTCCCCACTTTCCTCCGGCTGACCAGAAGCAGCAGCAGCAGTTTTGCGTTCCAGCACAGTCACTGCCTCAGACGTCTTTTTGATAGTCTCATATTCTGATTCGGAACTAGCCTCCCCTTCCTCTTTTTCAGATATGGCCAATGTCCTGGCGGTTATATTTTCTGAATCACTTTCTGAATTCCATCCAGTAGGAGCAGACACCTTTTTGTCAAGAGATTTACTGGACTGAACTGCTTGTTTCTGCTTTGCACTGTTGCTTTGGCCAACTTTATCACTGTCACTATCCCATTCAGACTTGCTATTAAAGCTCTCCGGCAGCATTGAGCTGTAATGCTTTGTCTCTTGATCCTGTGAGCCCCCTTTCTCCAAGGAGCCACTTCTCCCTGAGACACTGATATCAGGACTATGCTCTTTCTCTGATGCTGACTGAGCATCTTGACTGCTGGGGAGTGAAATGTACTTGTCTAAATTTTTTATCCTCCTCAGAGAGCTGTAATACTCTTTCCATTCCTTGTCTAGTGAACTCCTCTTGTTGACACACGTTTTCTGGGCGTTTTCAGAGTCTGGTTTGCTGATGGAGGATGACCTGCTGTTATACTGGTGAGGGGATCTGGACCTGGACCTACTGTAACTTTTGCTCTTTGAGCGGCTGTATGAGCGGCTGCAGGACTTGCTTCTTGAGGACCTGCTGTGTGAGCGCCCTGCCGATTTGTGGCTTTCAGAGTCACCTGGCAGAACCTTTGGTTTAACAGAAGCTTTTTCTGTAACACTAGCTACTGTTTGTACAGTGGAGGAGCTAGAAGCTACTTTAGCTTTAATCTCCTGAATGTGGATGTAAGAGGGTTTCCAGGGCTTTTGACCAGGTTTCCAGCGTGAGGGTGGGGGACTGTCGCTCATTGGGATCACAGGGACACTTTCAGTAGTTGGGACACTTGACAGTCTATGGACAGGTTTGACTTTGCTCTCTGGAAGTTTCTCTGACATCATGGCGTCCGCATTGGGCTTGCTGGCTTTCCTCTTTCTCTGGGATCTGGATGGACTCTTCTTTCTGGGTGGAGACAAAGACCTAGATCTGTACCTAGATCTAGACCGGGATCGAGAATAGGACTGAGATCTGGATCTAGACAAAGACCGACTTCTGGACCTAGAAAGGCTTCTGGATCTTGAATAAGACCTGGACCGCCCTCTAGATCTGGACTGACTGGATGTGTAAGACCTAGAGTAGGAACGTGAGTCTCTGAAAGACAGCGAGGACCGCTGTCTCCTCCGAGTTGACGAATGATGCTGATTTGAAGAGGAGCGTGATAGAGAGCGGGATCTTCTGGACTTTCGTTCTGAAGACCCTGACCTTTCACCCACAGACGACAGACGAGGCATTTGTGGCTTGTTCTTAGAGCTCTTCTTCTTGCCATGCTTCCGTTTTTTGGCTTTCTTCTTGTGTTTGGCTTTCTTCTTCTCTTTCTTGTGTTGGCGGTGCAGGCTGGACCTCTCAGAGCTGCGGTCTGAGGAGTGTTCTGCAGACCGGGACCATGCAGAGTCGCTTCTGTCCTCCCATCTGCATGAGGAATGGTCATTCAATCTGTTAATTCAAAAGATGCATGAAGGAAAAACAAAAATGATGTTCCATGTTACAAAGTAAAAGATTAAGCCCTACTTGTCTCCTTTGCTCCACCTCTCGATGCTTGGGGGTTGATAAACTTTGGTTCGCTTCATCTCTTCTTTCCAGTGTGGTGGAGTTTCACTGCTACCACGTTCTTCCACAGATGCAGAGCGCGATTTAGACCTTGTGGGGGTGTGATATCGCTGCAAAAAAAAGTAAAAAAGTATTGATACTTCAAATTGCATTACTAAGCATAGGCCAAAACTCTTAAAAAGGAGCTTGCCGAGGCTGTGCTTAAAGATTCTTTGCCTTAGGCAACTTGTGATTTTCATTAAGAATACAGAATGCAGAATAGTGGCAAAAAGTAATGCAGGCATGACCATAGAGAAAACTAAAAATTAAGAGTTTGTTTCTGGGGTCATTGATGTAGATGTAGGTCAATTCTTTACATCAATGCTTCCCACCCTTTGGGGTTGTGACCCCTGATAAGGAAGCAATGTCTACTTGCAACCCCTTGACATCAGTAGTGTATAAATATTGGCCCTCGGAATAAGTTATAGTGGATCAGATAGAATAAGAAGCAGACTACTACCACAATTAATAAAGAAACACCTACATACGAACTGACAAATCTCTGATCTTAGTTGAGGTGAGCATACCATTGTTCCTCTGCCTTTAATCTTCCGTCCAGACTTGGAGACTGCTGGTTTCTGGTCAGTTGCAAGAGATGTTTCTTCTTTCTCAACTCTGAAATTATCAAAATTCAAAGTAAACGCCTAGGGTTATGTATCCTGTTTAATGCATGAACTGAAATATATTCCCAAAAAACTGACATCTCCGTTTTATCTTCCTGAGATGGCATGTCCCGTCGCAGCAAGAAGCGATTCTCTGGCACCGGAGGGATTTCCTCTGGTCGGACTACCGGCTTCTCTCTCCTCCCACTCTGCTCCTTCTCTTCCTCCCCTTCATCGTCTCCCTGCATCATCTCTCTTTCCACAGGACTGTGAAAGCTTCAACCGACACAACATGCAAAACAATATTTTGTTATGCAAAAAACCAGCCCGTCTCTTAGCTCTCAAAGCTGACAGTGAATCACGTCACTACTTTTAATAGACTTGGTGATACTGATCAGACTGGATCTTTTGTGGTACATGTGAGTAATTATAAAAGGATGTAAAGATGTGATCATGAACAAAGATTTTTTTTTTTTAAATACCTTGGCAGAACATCAATGTTTTTCTCCTTCTTTGATTCCCTCCTTTTCTTTTTAGACCGTTTACTCTTTGCATGTCCCTTGTGCTTGTGATGTTTTTGCTTTTCATCCGATTCATTTTCAGATCCCCCTGAAGAGGAGAACTGAGAGGACGAGTCATGGGAATCGAGGGACGAGTCCGAAGAATCAGAGGTTCTTTTCCTCTTGCTTTCAAGAACTGAAGCCAGAAACATAACAGTATACAGGACATTTCATTTGAAAAAGGCTTCTTAGTAACAGTAAGAAGGAAAGATCAAATGCCAGGAGTCACTTTCAGGGTGGTGTAACACTACAACAACTGAGGCTTTGTTTGATTCGTTTTGGTATGTTGGGGTCAATGAAAGCAGGCCTGGCAGAGTCAGGTGGGCAGATGCCATCCGAACTTCGCAGAGATCACCTTGCTGAACCTCATTAAACAGAAGATCAGTTAACACGCACCGTTACTAATGCCAGACGGGAAATGCTGACATTAAAATACCAACCTCTTACAGAGTGACCCAGAATATGACCCAGTTGCAATAACAGGCAGCACACGGTATTTCCCACAGTAGACAAAAACAACAGAGAATACAACAAGGTAGAAGCTTATATACATAACGGACAATGGATAACTATTTAAAAATATTTAAAACTAGATAATCTATTTAAGCGGTTGTTTGAATATACACCAGGCATTACCTATCCCGGTCTGTGTGCCAATATATTAAATCTCCCTGCTCTAGAGATGTTTTTATACAGCAGCAGGTCAAAATTCTGGCGATATCTTTCTTAATTAAGTATCCAAAGCCTGATGTTGCTTATTCCTCTGAGCTCCATTGTTGTCCCAAAATGATATACAAACACATAAATGAGAAAAATAAACTTTTAAGTAGTAGCTGAAAATAGTCCCCATGTACTCCTGTTTAAGTAGCATTTCCTAGAAACAACAGTGGCCAGTTGTTTTTAAGAATTCAATTACTGAGCCTTTTGTAAAATGAAACAATTAAATGTATTTATGACACATTTATTAAGTTTTAATAGCTTGGGGCAGAGTGCCACACCCAGGGTAAGGATAATACCCTGGGTCTGATAACAAAGTGTTTTTTAATAAAGCTAACCCTAACCCTTCAAGAAATTGCAGATCAGTTGCTCTGCTTACCATCATTAGCGGACTTGGTGATAAGTTGTCCGCAGTCTATCACTCTCACATCAGCGTAGGGTCTGCTGGCTGAATCAGTCTTCAGCCCCTCGACCTTCTTTATCACTTCAAAGCCGGAGATCACCAGACCAAAGACGACATGGACTCTGTGCAAAGGCAGAAAAGATTGATGCCGGTTACAACTATACAGCGATTTGACTGTTATGTGATTCCAATGTCTTCAAAAGCCTTGAAAATATTCACTCTTTCTCAACGTATCATACACAAACACACCGTCACACACACCAAAATGTTAAACAGTATAAAGAAATTCTGTTAAAAAATAATTCAGTTAAATATGGGAAAATCCAGTAAGAAGTGAAGGTTCACTATGAACTGTAAAGACCATTGTAATGCCTACGGTAAGTGCCAAAGTGAGATTAGATTTTACCCGTCGAGATGAGGTGCTGTTCTGGTCGTGCTGTTTGTGGAAAATCCAGCAAAGAAGGGAGGTCAACCAATGGCAGGTAGGGTCATGAGAAAAGAAGAAAAAAGAAAGAAAAGAAAGAGAATACACAAAAAACATCAACAAAGTGCAGGTACTACGGTTTCGCAGGAACACATCTCAAAACAAAAAGAAAAAGGGTATAGAATTTGTCAGACATTTGTTTAATGATATATATTAAGAAAACACTTGTAATTTGGACTTACAAGCCATAAACAACCATAATCAGGCAATAACATCCCTTAACAACAGAGTGAGAAATATTTGATCATACAAATATGGACAGTCTGTTTAAATTTCCTCCTTTATGTTTCAAAGGTTTTATTCATTTCTAACAAAGGGTGCCAACCTGGTGTGGTGATAAAGGAAGTCTGGATAGCCAAAACCTCAAGCCTTTATTTGTGAATATTGTTTAAAACAAATCCAAAATAAACACTGCACTTTGCAGAATACATACTACTGAATGATAAATACAGTCAGGAGACAGAGAGAGAGAGAGAGAGAGAGAGAGAAAAACACAGCCTTGGAGACACATTACCTTGGAAGAGCAGGATGCTAGAGTTTCTGTAAATTTTACACAAAAACGGCAAGAGAAAAAATGTAACACATTTATAGGTAAAAAAGAATGAATCCATGTTTCTCTGCACTTTGAAAATTTAACAGCACACAGAGCGGGGACTGATGACGTCCACACTCATTGACAAATTCTACTCTACATTTTCAAAAGGGACAGAAAGCCAATAAATAATGTATGTGACCTGTCAGTTAAATGGTATAGTTATTAAAAAAGGTGCAGAGTGATTTGATTTACTTATGTTACTCACATGAAAAACTGCGAACCATTGGTGTCCTTCCCACGATTGGCCATCGACAACAGGAAGGCTCTGTCGTGTTTGAGAGTGAAGTTCTCATCTGTTGGGAGCAGAGAGAGAGGGATCGAAGTCTCACAGTGTGTTCTCTGATGCATAATAACGGAAATATTCAGGGAGGTAAAGGATAAAAGGGATAACCATTTTAATCCACCGAACCTAATCACTGCCTCAGTAACCAGTCCTTCCATAAAGGCACCGTTTTATAAAAGGTAGTTGTACCAAGTACCCAACTGGTTTTGAATGATTTGAAACTATTAAATCACATATATTTTACATCATTCTGACCTAATTCCAAAGAATACTATGTTGTCTTGACATGAAACTGGCTTGAGATCCAGTGTCTTTCTCCTCATCAAGGTTACATTATCACTTAGCTGGGATCATTTATAAAATAGATTCAAAGAGTCCAGTAAATTTCAGAAATAGCTAGTGTATCCTGAGCTATGCTGTCCAAAAATTAAAAGCAGAAGACAATCAAGAAAGAAACAACAATGTGTCATCTAAATTCATGTAAATTGGAGCAAAAAAGGCAACTAAATGCTCACTATAATGCATCGCTTATGTAAAGCAACTGTCAAGACTTCTGAAGATTGGAGAAGACCAAACATATTGAATGCTTTGGTAAATTGGTCCACAGTGACGTAGCGTATATGCCCTTTAATAGACTGGAAAAATTGAATTATCCTTTAAAAGTAAGACAGAAAACACTAGTACATGTAAATAGTTAACTGATTACTAACAGAATAAAAGCACTGAAGTCATAAATATCATCAAGCTATTTGCTTATATATAAAAAAGGTTATTCCAATATGGACACAAAACAACAACTAAAATACTTCTAAACGGCTAATTCTTCATTTTTTCTACTCCATCCGTGATGTAAAGCTAAATATCTTATTTTCAGTGAGATACTCCATTAGTCGTCATATTTAGCAGAGAAACCGGCAGCCTGTATCTGACATCTATCTACATGTCGAGAAAATCATGTAACTATAAATACCACATATGTAACATAAAATGTAACATGATCAGCCCGAGGCTCTGGGGGCAGGTGGTCTAACTGGGTAGCTGTCTTAATAGAAAACCCTGTAACATCCTTTGAGTACAAATTTGCATCTGTACCATTGCAAACATTTGCACTTTTTTTTTGACTGACAGAGGAAGGTGGTGGGGACAATGTTGACATGGTGTTACTGAGCTGTGTACATCTCTTACCTTCTCATTTTGCAAAAGACCACTCTATAAATAAAAGAATATGTTGAAAATTTTAGGCAGGAAGATTGTAGCTTTCAGTAAAGAGAATACCTACTCTCCATGCTGATTTGATAAAGCCCACTACTGTTAATAAATAGAAGACAGCACTATACAATGGAGAAGTGAAGGTTAACACAGTCATACATAGGAAAATTCACAAGAAACACATTATTATAACAATAGGCCCATGCAACATAATGCTCATGCAAAAGTAGCTAAATTGTAACTTAGATAAACATTTATTAGACAATATTTTTTTATTAGATAATTTGATATTCCCATTACCTTCAAAGTAGCCACCGTAAATGGACTCTCCTCCTCTTCCATTTCCTGCAGAGAATTATACAATTAAATAATTAAGCCAATTATTATCAATGCCGAAAAAGTGCGTCAAAAGTGGTTAATTTTGTTTTTCTAGGACACATTTTTGAAGTGGCTGCCACATTCAGGAAACTGAATTGTCCCCATATGTACATACTGGCAATTTGATGAGACTTACAGCTTCTATCTGTCAGTTTGTGTTGTAACTCACATAATTAACTGTTAGCTTTGAAACCATACAAAGCATCACCATTATTCACAAACATGTTGTACCTAACCGAGCATTTAATTCTTCCTTAAACAAAATCCGATGCTGCACCTTTTTTACTGAAGCCCTGTTGCTTTCCGTTGGGTTTTGTGTAAAGACGAAAACAGCAGTTCGACACATTTCACAGTTTAATTAAAAACACACACTTAGGTTACATGCTAGACATTTTTACCTTCGGTGAAGTCGCCTCCCTGGACCATAAAGTTCTTTACAACTCTGTGAAATGTGGAGCCTTTGTAGCACAGGTTTTTCCCTGTGATTTTGCCAGTTCCCTTTTCACCTGCAATCACATGAATGGTAACTGAGCTCTCATCCAACACAAAACATTCAACAGACCTGCTACTGTTTAAAGGGCTTTTGCGTATACCAGATGCCTTGAGGTGTAAAGAAATGTTAGTCTTGAGCGTTGCCATATGTGGTTTGTTCTAAACAAGGGAATGAAACCACAGTTGGGAGGAAGGATTTCAATAAACTGGATGCCTTTGTTCAGGCATCCTGTTGGTGATACTCCTGTGCAGAACTGCAGAATTTATTAAACAATCTTTCCCTGGGGTGAAGCAACAGGGAACACAATATTGGCCCAAAGCTATTACCCCCTGGATTTCCTATCCCCTAGGGGGAAGGAGACGTGAATGCAGTAATTTCATTAGATGTGTGTGCTTTAAAAGGACAGAGGGTTGGCTGTTCAAATGGACAGCTATGTTTGCTAATCTTCTAGTATTTTCCTGTATCACTGGCTTCAACATTGTTCCAAGGGCTTGGTTACTGAGCAGATCCCCACCTAAAAAGGACACATTAGAGACTTTTAGAAAGCCACAGCAAACTGCGCAGCTGAGCAGTGTGCATCACAATCTGTGTGTGTGTGTGTGAATGTGTGTGTCCAGGAAAAGGAACAGACTAACCAGCCATCTCCCATGTCTGCCCTTGCCTGCATCACATTCCTGTCGGCCAGGTGGGGTGAAAAATGAGAGGGAGGATCGATCTGCAGTCTGTTTGATTTATGGCTGGCTATCTCTAGGCAGACCGCTGCTACTACAGTACACTGTGTTCTGCTCAGTGGGACGAAATATCTAAGGGGTTTCAGACCAGGACCCCTATATCCATCCAGTAACTCCATCTGTCACTGGACAATTTACACTACAGCCAATGCTCCTTTCCCAAAGATATCAAAGGACCAAATAGGGGTGTGAAGCGTGATACTGTGCCTCTCACTTTTAATTGACAAACCACATTCTTATTCATCTACTCATAATGAGTGGACCACAGGAAGAACAGCTGTTGCTTTGGCTACATCTAACGGGGATCCTAATAAATGAAATTCATTTATTTTAATGGTACAGAAAGGGAAAGATTTGTGAAATGTGACAGGGAACAGACACAATTTAAACCCAGTAAATGAGTGTTTTGTGGCTGGGTCACTGACACCTTGAGCTGTGTCTCAGTTTTTATAGGAGAAATCAACAACAAATCTGGTTGGGAAAAATCAATCGAGTACTATAATGATGTGGTTTACAGTTGTCAGCTGTACTTCTGAGACATGCAGACTGACAGGCAGTTCCATGTTATGCTCTGAAAAAACTTTCTCTTATATTACTTTTTGAAAGACAAATATTTGGTCATGCAATGTTGTTAATGCAAAAGCACAATAGAATGCAAAACATGTCCTTGACTGAACATTACTTACCAGTGCACAAACACAGAAAGTTTTTGCTTGTCTTGGGACAAACATCCGAAAACAGTTGAAAGACAATGCGGCCAACTAAAAAACACAAAAAAAGAGAATAAGAAATAAGCAAACTTCAGCTCGTAGCTACAACAACAACTAAATCAGAAAAATGTATAAACATGATGATAAAACTTTTGTCAGTATAAATGTTGCGTTACAAAAAACAATGAGCAAAAGAAACTAAATAGGCCAAAGACTCAATTAAGAGTTACAGTCCAAGTAGCTCCAATGCACACTGCACACATTTCATTGGCTTCCAAAAATAAGAAGCTCAGACTTTTTCCATAGCTAGGAGCAAATCTAGAATATTCTTAAAAGCCTCATGTGGGTTTGTTGTTTGTTTTTGTCCATGTCCAAACGTGACTATTAAATTTACAATTAGTCTGAGGACACTAAACTGGTCTTTACAGTCATCCGTTGCACATCAATCCTGCTTGAAAAGTACATAATGCTTATAAAGTCTTGTGCCAAGACTTTGATTCAACCATTCAGTACAGATACGGTTACTAACATGAAACCAGTCAACCTACTGGGTGTTCCACTTTCATTTTGACCAAATTAGTATCAATCAAACGCTGCAAGGCTACAACAAACAACTTACATACAGTTTAAAGCTCTTTATTCATCATGTCAGCTCAAAGTAATCAGCTCTGAAAGTGAGCTGTGGCTGTTTACATGTCTATCTAATTCTCGTACCTGTGGAGTGATTTTAAATTCTCTTACCTGGCTCCCGGTTGAGTTCCACATCGAAGTAACACTGAGGGCGGTCTTTCACCCCCATTGTGATCAAAATCGGGGGACCTAAAATGTACACAGAGTACAAAAAAGCTAAGCAGGAAAAATAGTAAGGTTCCCTTCTTTTAAAGAAATAATAAGCTTCTGAGGAGTCCAATCTTGAAAACAGTGTAGAGAGACTAAAGGGACAAAAACAGAAAGGGGAGGAGAGAGAACGATGGGAGGGGAGTGAGAGCCAAGTCTATGAGGAAATATACTGGCTATGCAAATTCAACCAGAAAACAGCACAGCTTCCTAACTGTACACTCTTAACTCTTGCTTCGACTATCCATTTAGATATGACTATGTGACAGTGAAATGTCCCAAACTGCTACTACTTGCCAGGTCAAAAACATAGTGAAACTGAGAATGGACAGGAATTTATCTTTAAGGTGTGTTGTGAAATTTTGGTTTGAACATGTTTAGTTATGATTATGTGAACAAGAAACCACTAGAACAATGTAAGCAAACAATGATGTTTCCAAAAACCCTGCCTCAACTTGTTCAATGTCAGTGATCCTCTACCATTGTATAAACAGATAAGCTGTTGCTACTTATCTACATACCAAAATTTGGTGTGTCAGCAGCTTGTGATCAAGCACATATCAGACTAACCCGTCCGCCTTGCCAGACAATGTTTCGCTAGCAGGTGCAAGACTGCAAGAAAGCGGAGCGTCCAATAATCAGTCAGCAATATCTGGATTTATTCAAAGTTAAGCTTAACCTTCTCATGATTCGCATGATACAAATTGTTTAGAAAAGGTTAAGTCACTGTGCTGACATGTAATTATCACCTCATACATTGTGTGTATATAACTGTTGTGGGGGTAGTAGTCTACAACAAGAGGAACAGAATGCAAGCATTATTCTACAGGAACTAATTTCAGGCCACGGATAGCAAATGCAAACCACAAGGAATAAAATGTGGCTTTCACTTGATGAAAACATTTATCAGGAAAGCCCTACAAGTGCAATCATAAGGAAGACATGTCTACACCTTAATTAGTCAAGCGTGCCAACAGACTTTTTTAAAGCAAATTAACAGTGTGTGAGGCACTAGTGCATGTTACTATAAAGCTGATAATCAAATGGAAGCTGGATCAGTGCAGCTGACAGATAGATAGGAGGTATAGCCTTTATTATTAGACTCACAGTCCATAAAGACAACAACAAAAAAGATACAGATAAACAAGACAGACAGCAATTAAATAAGACAGCTATACCAGTAATCCCATAAGGGTGACTGGTATAGCAAAGCATTGAAACTCGGGTCAATCAGATGTAAAATGACAGTTACAGCTGAGTTAAACTGTTTTCACAAATCAGACCAATACAAATGTTTAAAAGGAAAGCGCAGTATAAATAACCATACTCCTCAAGTTACAAAGCCTGACTGTACTGGGAATGGTACTGTCAGTTTGTAAAACTCCCCTGCTAAATAGGGGCAGCAATAGTCGACAACCTCAGAATAGGTCTAAACTATACGAAGCATTTTCAAGTATTTAGTTGCATAAATTGAAGTTAATGTGAGCTACATGTCATCCAAGTCCAATCATTTAAAATCAATCAATATATAGTACACCAAATATTGTCAATTCAAACATTGAACAGCTGATCATCGGAGTCTAAATTAGCCCACATCCACGACATGTAGCTATATTAGCACATATCCACGACTTGTAGCTATATTAGCTTACTGTCAATGTATGCCACACATTTTACTCACAACAAGTACAAGACATGTTTAACGCCAGAGCAATAACAGAACGGCACATATTAATGAGCTACAAAGCTAACAACAGCTACATACACATGATCGCTTTCAAAATGGTTAGCTAAGCTAACAGTGGGTAATATTTAGCTAGCTAGCTAGTTAGCTTACGGTAGCGTTCTCTCAGCTGCATTTTTTGTTCACTTTTAACGTAACGATGAAAATCAGAGTACAGGTTATATCCCAATGTCAACGACATATTGTAACTAACCTCTGCACAGTAGCTAGCCAGACAATTAGCTAGTAACTGACGGGCGACAATTAACATGTGCTAACACCACTTTTAAGTATAGAAATGCTCCACTTACGGATGTATTAGCTATACCTGCAGGAACTCCGACTGAACGACGTTGAAGTTAGCTTCCGATTCGCTGAGTCTATGGATCTCTAGCTAGCTAGATCAAAAACACTAACGTTATTCCAAGACTTGTCAAAGATAAATAAATAAAAAAATAAAAAATATATTTTTAAAACACAGGCAAAGGTTTGTGAAAAGTTTATTATGTTTATGCACATGCAAAAAAAAGAAATTTCACAGACTTTTTCACATGCACCCCACAGGTGTCTAACACTCTTCACAATAATAAGATGTAAAAAAAAAATTAGTTTCCCTGAACTTTTACTGCCGGGCTGTGAATAATCCTGTCTTTTTGTTTTCAGCGTCGTCTGGTTTAACAGTATTTTGTCCCTCACGCGTTTCCGTATACTAGTGGTTTGTTGTATCCGGAAGAAGATTTCAAGTTAGCTCGTTAGCTAATTTAAATATAACTTCTTATGTATACGTTATAAAAGGTTATGCAGTTTCTCTGTATAATCGCAAGTAATATAAAGCATGCGATTGTACTCGTAAGGTGCATCTAATGCTGGTGCTGGCTACATGCTAGTGGTGTATTCCCTTTAACTTGTATCATGGTGTAGTGAGCTAACCTCCATAACCTAAGTAACAAAGTGAAGCATGCAACCCATGATAATGAGGTAAGCTGGGACAAGACTTGTGTAACTGAACTTAAATCTCACTGTTTTCCAAGCTGAGAAAATTGAATAAGACTGCATAATTTCAAATCTACGGAGTTATCTAATAATATAACGTTAGGTCTATTTGTGCACCTGACTGTCTAAAACATCAGCGATACATGCTTGCTTTATGAAGGTGCTAGGTTTAGGATAGTCAAACTATTTCAAGTTTGAGAGTAGTAACTCATTCAACTTACTGGTTATTTTGGAGGCTATAGTTTGGGGTGCTGCTGCACTAGCTGTATGTCTTTCTAATAAAAAAGCGACCATAATTCAAAATGACAAGCCTTTATACTGATCATAAACTTTCAGTTTCCAATTATATCATTCGTGAAGGTAGCATTCAGTGCTGTTTTATTAGACTGTAATAGTTGTAGCTCCGTGTGCCTAATATACTTATACCTGAGTGCATTTTAATATAATACAGAGCTGGAATGATTTTTCAATTAATTGATATAGAAAAACAATAGATAGTAAATTAATCTGCAACATTTTTTCTAATCATAAGTAATGTTACCACAAAAAAGTCAATCCCAGTTGTAAATATTTGTCGATTCTCTTTATCTTTTGTGATAGTAAACAAAATGCATGCATGTTTGACCAAAACAAGACATTTCCAGTTCGGGCTTTAGGGACTTGTAAGGAGCATTTATGACTGTTTTCTTACTTTTTATAGACCAAAAATTAATTCAATAGTTAAGAAAATGTCAAATTATGAAAACAATGTAGTTGCAGCCCTATTATAGCAATACTGATGATCTAATCTTTCTCTTTACGCCACTTAGACAGTGTGTTCTCCATGGACCTAGTGGATCATGTCTCTGATCCTGTTTGCCTTTGTGGTTCGGGTCAGGGATGGACTCCCCCTGTCGGCCTCCACAGACTTTGAACACAACCGAGAGCTCCAGGAGAGGAAGCAGCAGCTCAGGGCCCTCAGCAAGGCACTGGCCTGTTTCCCTGGCAGAGGGACCATCAAGGGCCAGGAGCTCAACATTTAGTAAGGAGTCAAGAAACAAAGCAGCAGCACACTGTCCATAGAAACAAAAGACACAATACACAGTCTAAAGCAACTCAGTGTATATTTGATTCTGTGATGTTGAAGACGGACAGAATGTTGTCCGTTTGATCACAGCGGCATCCATGTCACGCGGTGACAGGCTGTTTGTTTACTAAACCCTTTTTCTCCTATCCCCTGTTCAGCTTCATCTCGTCAGAGGGTGTATCCTACATGACCGTGTGCCACTGCAGCCTTCCTGTTGCTAAGGCCTTCTGCTTCCTGGAAGATCTGCGCTGGGAGTTCACAGCATGCTTCAATAGCACTGTTGTTACCTTGGCAGCCCGGCCGTATCCATTTTTGGAATTCGGTGAATAGGAATAGAAATATTGTCATCTAGATTTGCTGTTGCAAAATATTTTGAATTTAAATATGTTGTATTAAGTGACAAACAAAGCTCCTGTGTTGGGATGCTTTCAACTAAAAACACAGACTTTCATTGAATGTTATGTTGCTGCCAATCAATAGACAGCACCATTCAGAAGCTGAAGCAGCAGTACAACCAGAGCGGTGGTCCGGCCCTGGAGGTGACATTGGCAGAGGTCCAGGAGGATCTGAGAATCCATCCACCCAAAATAATTAACTTGGAGGAAGTGGAGCTTGCCAACGGCATTGCAAATGGGCACATGGAGCAAGGCACTGGATCTGGTAAGACTGTTTAACACATAACTTATACAGTATAACATCTACAATTCAGTTGTTTATTGTATCATGTTTCTCTGATGCAGAATTTAGGACATCTCAAATTTGTTTCTGTGTGTTACTATTTTACACTATTTATTTGGTCACTTTCTGTTGTTTAACAGGTCAGAATGTAAGACTGGAACCAGTGACGGCACCAGGCATCCTCTCCCTTGTCCTAAATATTATGTGTGCATCTTTGAACATAATCCGTGGTGTTCACCTCACAGAGTACACATTCCAGGTAGGGTCAGTGCCAGAATCCAATTGCAAATAATTCAAATGCATCTAAAAAAGGTGCCCAGCATGTTGATGCATCATAACTTACTTTGTATGCTCCCTACAAATATTTAGTTTTAGAGAAAGAATGCTTTACTATGGCGCTCACCATTTGTTCTGTTTAGTTGGGGATTTTATTTTTTAAATAGTCATGTATAAGCTAACATTAATTAGAGAAATGTTTAGCTGGCAAAACTGGCTGCCATGCATTAGCATTTTGCTGTGAAAGCACAGGTTTGATAATGTTGAGGTCTGCACAAAACTGCAAAATTGTCACTCTTTTAAATAACAAGCTTTCATCTGAAATAAGTGTGTTACAGTTAAAATGATGTGAACTTTTCCCTGAATGACCAATCGTACTTTTTTTGAATTTGATTCCTTTTCTACATCTATAGGATGACTATGAAGGCATATGGAATGTTGTGTCATTTCTTCTGGCGTTTGTCTGCTGTGTGTTTCAGGTAAACGTAGTTCACATTATTAGTGCAAAACTGAAATGCCCCCATGTCAAACTCTTTCTGACACTGTGTGATTGACCTCTCTGTGTCCACAGTGCCACCTCTACCTGTTCCATTCATCTTTGAAGAAACTCAAGTCCTTCACTCTGTTGAGTGTGATCGTCCTATGCAACCTCTACCTGCTCGGCCTGAGGAACATGTGGCAGCTCATCTTCCACATTTCAGTTGCCTCCCTGTCTACCCTCTTCATCCTCACTCGCAAACTCCAAGACAGAACCAATGACTGTGGGGTCTGAGGAGGAGGGGGAATTTTACTCTCACAGCTCTTTCAGTGCAGGTGAGATCGACAGGGAAGAAAATGGTTTGATCCAAATTAGGTTGAAAGATGATCTGTGGATTTTTAGCAAAAAACACATTCACGAATTGTATGTCATAATGGAAAATCATTATTACAAGTTAATATTTTTTGTGTACAGTATGTACTTGCACTTTGTGTAAATTTGTTTCCAGGACTGTAAAGAGTATACAGTAAATTGTTGTTCTCTCTGGAACCTTAAACAGAAAAGCTAAAAGCAGAATTCTGTTTGAGAAACAAAATGTTTGTGCCATCCTCTCCTAAAAGGTTTTTGATGAAAATGATGCAACATATTCTTACTCCCATCTTGTAAAATACGCGCGCTTGGTCATTGACTTTGTCTTGTTATTGACAAACACACGCTTGGTTTTCTCCTTTAGCGTCATGTAACAGTCGCTTGGTCGGAACTATTTGCGCCCCTCTTGACGCGGTTAAGTTAAGGAAAAGCTAGTGGGCAGGCTTACGGTTCTGTGACTCACGGGAACGGGCCGGTTGGGTCGCTCTCCCCAGTACGTTCTACACACACACGCCGAAGGGTGCCTTTTTTTGTCATATCAGATGCGGACAGGCACTGATCAAACGCCTGAATTTAACGTGTTTGGAGTGAGAACATGTTGAATGATGGAGGTTTTTTTAGTCAGAGTCACTGACCAAAGTGTATCCATGTCAAGTACAAACAATCATTTCATCACAGCCCTAACTGTTAAACCTGCTCATACTTGCGATGTTTATGCCTTTCTGCTCACATTCAGTATTATTTCTGCTACAACAGGCCCTTCATTATCTTTGCATAATCAGTTTACAACGCTAAGTGACAGTTGGTGATTGTAACAGCCATTACAGGTTTAATTGCTTTTAAAATAGACACACATGGTTCATATGCAGACAGTTATTGGAAATCACGCATTGTGTGATACCTAAATGATTTAATGTAGTCTGACGTAAGGTTAAAAAGTAAAGCAGACGAAGCAGCTGTTTATATTTGTTTTCCACAATTTCCTTATTAAGCTACAGTACAAACCTAATGTAAGGTGTAAATGTGTAGTTGTGGGTTATTTCATGCCTTACTGTGTGACAACGGAATGGCTTTTGATTGTTTAATTGTGTTGACATATGTACAGATACACCAGCAAGTGCTCAGCTAGTCATTGCAAAGTTTAAATGTAAGGACTCCGTTATTTATATTGGAAAGTACATTCAGCACAGAGGGAATATTAGTCTCAGTCATGTAAAGGCATGATGTTAAGGCATATTATCTTACTATTTTCCACACAGTTTGTGGTAAAAGGAGAATTTTATCACAATTCTATTTAAAACCCATTTTTGTACTATCAAAAAAATGTTTATTTAGTTTGTCTGTTTAACCTTTTTTCTACTGATCTCTGCATTGTCAAAATGTAAACTGGGGGTAAATATATGAAGGCACTGATTTGATGGGTAATATACTATTGAAATTTGTTGGAAACAATTGTATGACTGCACTATTATCTTAGCTTAGATATTGTTTTGTGTTGGGTGTTGCAATTATCTTTGAGTGTGTTGCATATTCAGCTATTTTTTATCCTGATTTATGTTTACTTGGTTAATTTTTTGTCTTGAATCAGGGTTGGCTACGCCGCTTCCCTATCTGTTCTCAGATTGGTGTAAACATACAAATCATATGATTATAATCTATGTTTGAATGTAGAACATTAGTGCTGCTAAATACATAGGCAAAGTCCCCTTTTAGTTCAACATTAATGAACTAATTTAGTATTTAGCTTCTTTGATGTTTTATTAGTTAAACAGCTGCACTAATGTCTGTTTAGCAAGGGAAGTAAACTATTAGTTTATAGTGTTTGTCAAATAGCATTGTGGCATTGTGTTCTTTTTATTCTATTTGATCAAGAAAGTCAGGAGATTTTAAAATTAAACAAAAAGGTTGCATCCCATCCAACAATCCACTTCAACTGCTTTAGAAAAAGTCAGTCACTTTTAGCTTGTAGTTTACAAAGATGGAGGAAACTGTCATGTTTTCACTGGAAATGTAGAGGAGCTGCAGAAAACATTTCAATTTGTTGTCAAGTAGGTTGCACTATGTGAGTATTTTAGCTAATGGCTGAGAAGTAGACGGCTCGGTGACTTTCACATGACAGATGAGTACACTCTTGTTTAAATGAAGTGTTCTTGGACAGGGTTAACCTAAAATACCATAAATAAAATGGGATGTTCTGCCCAGGACATTGGTAAAGCTGTAATATTTTTTAAACAAAGTAGGTTTTACCATTTCCAGTGTAGCCTGTAAGTTGTTGACCAAATGCATTGTAAAAAAAGAAAAACATTGTAGAACCAAATAATGTGGTGTTTGTTTCAACACTTGAAATGGAAGTAAGTGATAATGTGTTAATTATGACATTGATAACATACTGTACAAATACACTGTACAATTGAAACATGGCAGCATTCTCTTAATGTTTTTTTTTTTTTAATCAACATCTGAAATCTAATCTGAATACAGGAAACAGTTTAAAAATGATTTAGGTTTAGAACCTGAAGTATGTTTAATAGATTTTTTTTTTCTTCATTTTGTTCAATAAGAAACACCAGGAGAATTATTTGTATCTAATTAGTCTTTCATAAGGTCGATCTGGTGGGTTTTGTGGAAGCAACCTTGTGATATTGGGAAGTATGAGAAGCCTAATTTCAGACAGAATTGTCATGTTGTTACACAACTCTGTGGGGTGGGCTGGGTCAAAGGTCTGGAGCCAGGAAAACAATGTCATTCATTGTAACTGCCAAATACACTGGTGGCTACTGGGCTTTATTTCTTCCTACTGTGGTAAAACTGACATTTCATTAATAAAAAGTGTCTTTTTTTCCATTTGTTGATATTTGTGTGTCCAATAAATTAGCATTACCTCCGTATTCAACAGTGATCAGTAAGGAGAATATTTGGTAACATTCAATACTTTGCTAATTTCCCTTTTTAAAAGGTCTATTCTAAATGCTACATCCAGATAAGAATTTTAAGCAAAACAGGATAGATGTGGTATGAAATGCCATTACCTTACGCAGTGAACTTGGAACATTGAATGTACATGAAATTATGTATTATTCCAATGTTACAGCAGATGGAGCCCTTTCACAATTTACCAATCATTAAGTCTGTGTCGGCAGAGATTGTTATATTTTATTAGTTGATGAAATTTATCGATATAAGTTGTGCTAGCCTGTAGCCCATATATGTATATTTAAATTAGGCTGCAGCCTAAACAACTCTCATGGATGAATGTGTCCTTTAGCTCCAAAGAAGAATGTTTAGTTGTGATTATTTACTTGTGAGTCCAAATCAAGCCTGACAGGAAAAGTCACAAAAGGTTAGTGTAAAATGCAGAGGTTCCTTAACTGTTTTGTTAAGTGGCACATTTCAACTGCCAACCCTGATAGGTCACATTATTGTTTAAACAGCTGGAACAGTGTCTTCAAGCAAAAAATTGTACAGTGGTGCTCATAAGTTTACATTCCCATGCTTAAGTTGACTAAAAAGAGGAATAAAAAATCTTCTTTTGTTAATAGATCTTAATGCCTTGATTAAAAAAAAGAAAAAAATCCAACCTTTTAAGGACACCAATTTTCTTTGTGAATGAATAATACTTTCCATAAAATCATCTCTCAATGCAAATCAAACCAGTTATTAGTCTAAATGAAATAACACCATGCCAATCTTTATGTATGGTTAAGGGTATGTGATGATATTGGGCTATTTTAATTCCAAAGGCCAAGGGAACTTTTATCAGGATGCATGGTATCCTGGATCCATGAAATAACCGGCCTTTAATAATAAAAATGTGCCTGCCTCTATGGGAATTTAACATAGGGGTATGTATACCTATGCCCCCTGCATTTTAAGGAAGAAAATTTATTTATTTACAATACATTATTAATTCACAAAGAAAATTGGTGTACTTAAAAAGTTGGAATTAAGGCATTAAGATCTATTTACAAAAGACGATATTTTTAGTCCTCTTTTTAGTCAACTTAAGCATGGGCATGTAAACCTATTAGCAACACTGTTTATATCTATCCATATGTCTATCTATCTTTAGATCCATCCACTGCGGTTTTGAGAAAAAAAAAATTCAGTTTAATTTCTGTAGTCCCAAATTAAACCCCTCCCATAAAAATCTGACTCATTGTTTCTATTGCCTTTTATTTTTTACAACATTCCGTGCTTGTTTAGAAAGGTTGCAACCAAGGAACAAACATACAAAAATGTCACCACATTGCCGAATTCATCTGAATTACACCATCAGCTTCAGTGATCCTCATTTGCCGGGATGAACTTGTTTAATCTTAATTGGCAGAAGCTCCTGGTGTTAAGATGCTGCCCCCTCTACCTTAACAACACAGGCTTAACAGCATGGGTGGTCTTGCTGAAATATTTATGGCTCACGTTTTTTTCTGCTGAATGACAAGTGCTTTTTTATAAATGTTTGCCTTTACAGCCCTGGGTAATAACAGAATACACCACAAATAACGTTCACAGATGATTAACTCTAGTTAAATGTTTCTTAATAACCATCAAATGTGATGGCAGATGCTGACAGGTATTACATCTGCATCCATGTCAGCCAGGCATTTGAAAATAGCTGACCTGTGCTTGTGAAAAAAACTCTGGTGGACTAAGAATATAACTAATACAATTATAAACTACATTTGAGTTGGCTGTAAAACTTGAACACTACGAGTTAAAGTGCCTGAAAACTCATTAGCAAGCAAGTTAAAAGTAATGGATAAAAAGTTAAAATAGATAGCTAACAATAATGAATAAACAATTTAAATAATTAGCTAAATGTAACAGATAAATGGGTGAAATAGATAGGAGCCGTTGAGAATGCTAATGGATAAAAGATGTATGTGATGATTAGATGGTTGAGTAGCTGAAACAGTTGGCTAGAATGATGGAACAGTGAAATCACTAAAACGTTTAACCCATGTGTTTAAAGGTCCCATGACATGGTGCTCTTTGGATGCTTTTATATAGACCTTAGTGGTCCCCTAATACCATATTTGTCTCTTTCCAAAAATTCAGCCTTGGTACAGAATTAAAGCCACTAGAGCCAGTCCCACAATGAGCTTCCGAGGAGGAAAGGGGGGGGGGGGGGCAAGGTGGTTTTCTCAAAGACAGAGCAGGAATAAGCTTAGCAAAGTAGCTAAAATTGTAACAAATGCTAAGAGTAATGGATAAAAGACTGAAGCATTTCTTCTTCCCCAGCTTGACCAAACCGACCTAAATATGGACATTTAATTTGTATGAAAAGATTAATGCAATATGTAATATTTCTTTTTTAAAGTTTGGGATGAAACCACTGCATTCTCTATAGTTAACTTGAATATGCATATGGCGGCAGAAAAAGCCCACCAAAACAGCCTTCAACATTCAAAAGATCCAACCTCTTCTCTGATTTTCGAATGTGGTGACAGGAAGTCCTTTGTAGAGCTCCAAGGCTGTATGAAATTACTTTGAGCCGTGGTAGATTTAATCAAGGTGAGTCACTCTGGCACCCACTCCTATCTGTAGATCGTTCTCTCTCTGCTTAGACACCGGTGGGTATATTCATTTCACGTTGCACAGGCATAGGTATTCACATCGTGTATAAAAATAACAATTTATGAACCAGAAAAAATTGCAACTGAATATTCTGGGTGGTCAGACAGGTAACATTAAAGCCTTTAGTTATTGTTTGGTCATTTTGGAAACAACCTGTTAACACAGATGACACAGCTCATTATCCCTGTATACGTTGATATGGCAAACAAAAAAAAGCTTGCTTACACTCCAGCAGATACCAATTTATTTGGAGTCGTGTTTATGGTAAATTTACATCCAATATTCACTCCCTTTTAGCTCTGTTTTTCTGTCATCCGAGGGACACATCTCACTCTCCACAATGGTACTTTCTATCTAGCCTCTAACTGCTGGTGCCGTTCGGTGCTGCGTAGGTAGTCTACAGTGGATTTGTTTTTTGGAAGCGTCCAAATAATGGAATACGGAAGAGACTGGAAGCGTCGCTGAGACCATTGAGACTAAACCAAAACATTAAGGTTGTGTGATGTAAAGCCAAAACAATGAGTTAAAAGACACTTACTAGCTGACAATGCGTTAAGTGATAATACGTTGTGGGTTTGTGAGACCCCTTATGTATTTAGTGGTTTTTAGTGATCGTAAATATAAAAAAAAATGATATAGCAGCTTTAAGGTGTTTAATTATCATAAATATGGATTTATGAGTTTCCCATTGAAAAGAAAAACTTATTTTTACATCCAGAAACCTTAACAGTTCCGCATTCCTGCACTTTTTAGCTTCCAATTGTGTGCTTTTATAAGTATTGCAGAAATGATGGCTAAGCTTTTTCATTCACACCACCAGCTGTGATGTGTTGATTCCCAGCCTTTAGGCTGTACAGCATGTCACAATATTAGGATGTTCAAGAACCAGAGTCCTTGATGATTCCTGCTCACAGGCTTAAACCAAAGACAATTAAAATCACAAACTTTACTCACAAGAGTCTCCTGCTTTCTTGAGCCTTCTCTCAACAGTAAACAGGTTTTTCCTCCAGTTGTGAGAATAATTTAAAGAAAGCGATTCAATGAGATTTCATAAATCTGCGGTTTAAATTTCAGTATTCACCTTGGAAATAGCAAATTGACAACCAATGTCATCAACAGGTTACTTTAGTACTGTTCTGGAGATTTAAAAAACAAAACTAGCACTCAGCATATGGGGCAGTTTTGATTGTCAATCGTTTGAAAGGATTTTCATCATGATGTCCTCTGTTGTGTTAGCAGAAACAATCTCATTACAATATCATCCATTTAGGAGCTGTGCTGGAGCTTTTGGTCATAACACACGGTTGTTGAACAGCTTGAATAGCTTTTTTTACATAATTTACAAACATAACCCTATAAAGTTTGTTTGTTTTGATTTTTAAAGATGTTAAATCTTTTTTTTTCTCTTAAAATATGCTAGAGATTGGTTGATTGGGGATTCAATTGATTTCCTTTTGTTTCAGTTAGTCAATGCTACACATAAACAATAAAGCCGAATGTTATGAAAGTAAGGGTAAAATATGAAAGAATTTAGCTTTGCAATTTCTATGATACTTGTTGAAATGGTGTACCTGTTTGTATAACACATTTCTCCTCTTATTTGTAATGTATCTAATAAACCTTGCCAAGACTTTAATATCAGCAAAGCTCTTTTCACACATTTCCTGCTGAACTGTGCTGTTTCATTTGCTTGTTCTGATGTTTATTGTCAAACCTCAATGTATCTTTGAACAGATTTTTTTACTCATAACTGCAGTGAGGGATATAGGTTTAGGTTAAAAAATACTTCCATAATTCTATTGTCCCCCTCATCTTATGGAATTCAGAGAACATAGAGATAACATGTGCTACTGTGCCATCAGTCCATCACTATACGTTTCTTTGAAAGCTATCTTCAAAAGCTGCAGCACAGGAACATTGCATATTGGATGGAAGCAAAGTCAATGCTATTTTACATGTTACATATAAGTCTGTTTGCATCATCATTTTATGACTCTGTGAAATTCAATGTCATACACACAGCATGGCTCTAATTGCTTCAGTACAATACCCACTACCAGCTCCCCAACCTCATGAGATGCATCCAAATCAGCCCAGACCAAAATACACTGCAACCACTTCAACCAGACTACTCAGTATGCTTGAAACAATTTTCCCAAGCTTGTTTACACCTCGGTTAAACGTGAATAACAGCGTGTTCCTAAAAGTTTCATACCATAGTCTGTGTTGGCAATGATAGATCACTTTACATACTGAATGTAAGTGAATATTTTAGAAGAATGGCTTTCTAATAAACTGTGGTGTGCCATAACCATGACTGAGTGTACCTCACAAATCAAGATAAAAGTGCGACACAACAACAATGCAACATTGCAACGATGGAACCAAAGGGGATAACAACACCACTTTAAATCTGTCAATTGATAAAAAAAAAACATGGTTTTTGTTCAGTTGGCAGCAGCAGAACAAGAATTCTTGGTGAATGTAAGTCCAAAGTTCAGTCTTTTTTTAGCTTTGTTTTAGGTTGCCACTAACTCCTAAAAAAAATATCTGTCTCTTCAGCTGCTAAAGGCTACACTGAACCAAAACAGTAAAGCCTTCAAACCAAAACAATGAGCTGAAATACACTAAGACGCTCCATTATATAATATAACTATTGATTATTGCAGCTTTGATGTCTTCACATTTGAGTTACAAAAAATAGGCCATTCTTTCATGTGGTAGCGGGAGAGCAAATGTCTACATTGTTTCTCAACTGTGAATGTTTTCAAGCAATTACTCTGCTTTCAGTTACGCAATTTGGACACATTATGTTATTATTATATCAACTCATATTTCTTAGGTAAATTCAGGATTATTTTTGAAAAAATCAAAGCCGAGTAAGACATCTTCACCATAAGTCTTCGTAAAGAAGAGAAGCAAGTCGTTCTTTCATCCATTCTTTGAAGGAGTCACTTATGTGAATTATTACTGGAGACAATCCCAACCACAGGCCATGAAATCAGTGGCGTATTCCTCAAGCTGTTCCTCTGAGAAGTCGGCAAACCTTTGATGTTCATCAGAATGGGGTCATCGGATCTGATCAGATCATACGGTTTCTCTTTAAACCAGGAGTCAGTCAGTCAGGGGTAATGAAAGGTGCATCTCCGATTGGACAGTGCTAACTTGTTTGCTCAATCACTCGCCTTTCCAGGCTTTGATTTATTTGTCAAATTAATATTAAAAGATGCATAAAGGCAAGACACCTGTCTCACATTTTAAGTCCCTGAGAATCTGAACATAACTTAATTATCTTCTCTGTTGTCTGCTACCCACTGCCTAATTTATGAATTCTGACAGTGAGACTCTAAAAGATACATTTTTAACCTATCAAAATGGATCACAGACAATAAAACACATTTGTATCTTTCTGATCAGCTAATTACAACACATTGGCCTCAGAGTGGATGTTTTTAAATATCATGTGCATTCTGGGTTCCACTTCATGGACAGAGCTACTGAAACATTAGACACTTGAGCTGCAGATCTGTGAAGCCAGGCAAGGCAAGGAGTGTTTGTTAATCTTTTTTTTACGGCACACGGTGTTTAGTCTAGGCTGATTTGGCTCTTCTTCATGGTGCGGAGCACAGCCAGAGGTCTTCTTTGGTCACACGTAGTGAGTGTGGTAATCTAATAAACCTAAAGGACAACAGACGGATTAACTCAAATAGTTGGAGTTTCATTACACCAAAGAAAACTCAGCAGGCCAGTCTTAGGCTAGCCGTCAAATTTGGTAACTGATAAAAGTATAATAAAAGTACTGCTCCTTATGCAAAATGGTCCATTAATGAATTTCTATTACTGATGTTTATGCAGCATTTTAATGTTGTGGCTAGTTGAAAGGGAGCAGATTTAACAATTTTGTTCCGGTTTTAATTTAATCACTAAATATGCATAATATTTAGTAAACTGTTGTGTTTCTGTTGTATGATCTGAAAAGTAAAAAAATGAGAGTAAAAAGTATTGCCCTAAAAAGTGTAAAATAGCAAATAAAAATGGAAATACTTTAATACTGTATGTCAAGTGTGCTCTAGTACTTAACAATTAATTTATAACAATTAAAAGGTATAAATTAAATCCACCATATGCCATTGCAAGAAAAACTCTTTCATTTTGTTAAAGTAAATCCAATAGCGCAGTAAAATTTACGTGTGTGTGCAACATTTGAAGGATGGTACTTCTTACAGAGTTAAAGACCTGATCATTAACTTTGGCCATAAATTAGAGATGTATTCACATCTATACAGTTGTGTTCAGAATGATAGCAGTGTGTTTAAAAAAAGGCAATAATGCGCAAAATCCTTAGAATAGCTTTTAATTCCATAATATCAATGTATTGGGAACACTGCACATTCAATTCCAAATCAAAACATGACCAACAATGATCCAGTTTGTGTTCTACTTTTACAGAAAGTGAAGAAAAAGGAATATTAGGCAGTGTTTGCTATAATTAGCAGTATTTTCATTTTTCTTCACAAACTCAAACATTTAATGTCTAAACTGAAAAAAAGGTTTTACTTTACTTTGAATCACCGCACTAATATTTAGTTGCATGACCATTATTTCTGAGAACTGCTTCACATCTGTGTTGAATGTGGTCGACCAACTTCTGGCACCTGTGAATAGGTATTCCAGCCCAGGACCATTGAACTACATTCCACATTGCCTCTGCATTACTGGGTTTTGCCTCAAAAACAACATTTTTTATGTCACCCCACAAGCGTTCTATGGGATTGAAGTCCGGGCATTGGGCTGGCCACTCAATCTTTTCCATCTCGAACCAAGACTTTACTCGCTTACTGGTGTGTTTTGGCTCATTGTCTTGTTGAAAGACCCATTCCAAAGGCATTTCCTCTTCAGCATAAGGCAACATGACCACTTCAAGTATTTTGATGTATTGAAACTGATCTATGATTCTTGATATGTGATAAATAGGCCCAACTCCACAGTATGAGAAACATCCCCACAGCATGATTTTTGTACCACCATGGTTTACTGTCTTCACAGTGTACCGTGGCTTGAATTCAGTGCATGGGAGTTGTTGGACAAACTGTCTGCGGGCCATAGACCCAAAAGGAATCAGTCCACAGAACGTAGCTCCATTTCTCCTTTGGCCAGTCAATGTATCCTTTGGCAAATTTCAACCTTTTCAGTACATGTCTTTTCAGCAATAGGACTTTGCGGGGGCTTCTAGCTGATGGCTTTGCTTCACATAGCCTTCTTTTTATCATAACAGTACTCAAGTCTTCTTTGATTTTTCAGGAGTTGTTCATGGGTTGAGCCTTTGCCATTTTCGCTGTTCTTCGATCTATTTGAATGGTAGTTGACTGTTTCTTTCCACGCCGTTCACGCTTTGGATGCCATTTCAAGGCATTCGAAATAATTTTGGCTGAGCAGCCTATAATTTTCTGCACTTCTTTAAATGTTTTTTCCCTCTCCAATCAACTTTTTAATCAAAGTCTGATGTTGCCTCAAAAAAGTGTGTCTGTAACAACCCATTTTGCTGAATATTTCAGTGTGAAATATATATATGTGCTTTATAACCAGCATACATAACATTTGCTTCCTTCCTTCCTTCCTTCCTTAAATATGGGCCATGATTGACACCTGTGTCTTCTCTGCTGCTTTTCAGTGCCCCATTTAATTACAGATTCAATTACACAGAATGAGCAGCATGCTTGTCATGATTGTTGGGTCTGTAGGTTTTCTACGACTCAACGACACTTACTAGTAAATTATTTGCTTTGTAGAAATATCACTTCTACCAAAAAATATGATTTATGTCAGCGATGTTGGACTTCTATTATTTTGAACACAACTATAGGAGGTAGAGCTACGTATTAAAAATCCACATTTTGTCTAATTCTGATTGTATATCTGAATGCAGGCCTGTCATGCTGTGTGTTCTTGGCAGCATTACAACATTTATAACTTAAGTCGTCTAGTGTTTACCCCTAAAACAAGACGTCAGATAATGTGGAATTCAAACTAAGTCTAATCCTGTGATTATAATAGTGGGCATGTTTGTTCTACATTTCACATTGTGCCTTTAAATTATTGCTGCAGTACTGTGTCAATGGTGTATGGAAGATTTCCTTGATTAGGACAATGCAAATAAATCAACATTTCTGTAAATGCACCAGTGTTAGCCAGTTGCCTGATTTTCAACTGTAGTCCTAGTTACCTAGCTACCCATCTTGATGGGGGGGAAGAAACCGGAGCACCCAGAGGAAACTTACAAAAACACGGGGAGAACATGCAAACTCCACACAGAGAGGCACAGACTGACCTGGATTTGAACCTAGAATCTTCATGCTGTGAGGCAAAAGTGCAAAACACTGAACTGCTGTTTAAATGTTGTCATTGCAAGTCAAACTACAAGTAGCTTCAACTGTAGCAATCGTCAGTTTTATGATTTTAAAAGCAGAGGTACTGTACAGCCCTCATAAAAGGGTAGTAGTAGTAAAATGTACAATATGTTCCCCTGAAATGGAGTTAAAGTATAAAGTAGCACAAAACAAATATATTCAAATTATGTGGCCTACCTTAAAATATGTTTACATGTAATTTCCTCATTGATTTCGGACTAAATTCATGTAAATTAAGGTAATAATGGCTTTGAGCTGAGATCTGAAGCCCCTAAATACTTTTCAGAGACTTTTGTCTTTCCATGGCACTGTGACCTGTAGCAGCACAAAGAAGTGGAAAAGTACAGTCATTTACAATTCCTCTGAGCTGTAGAGTGTTTCAAACACTTTGAGCTGTCTGTTACAAACACACCGTTTCCAAAAAAACGTACGGTAATGTGCTGCTTTTTGATGTCACACATTAAAATATCAGCTGGACCAGCAATCTGTCGTCTTGCGTATTGAAGGCACAGAAATTTGATCAAGTCATTTTCAGAGTGCTAGTTGAGAAGGCTTTGGTTGTGAAATTTGAATAAAATAATGTAAATTGTAAATGAAAGACCTCATTAGTTATTCAGGAATTTGCATGAAAAATTTGAGTCAAAAACTAAAGTAAAATGAATCAACTAAGTAATGCTCTTGTTGAGTAGCAGAGAGCAGTTGTGAAAATAAGCTAACAACACAGCCATTTATGGTTTAGCAAGTCTTGACTTTCTAATAAGATAATTCCATCTTGACAAAAGATATATGCACTTTAAAAATCATTGAATGACATGGAGTTTTACTTTTCTTTCACCATATCGTGTATTTTTTAAATAATTCAAATCATAATATTTGAGTGAAACAATGTCAAAGTTTTATGGTGAGTTAAATTTCCTGCCAAGACAGTATACACTGTACAACAAAATGACACAAATGTGAACCTAAGCTAATACAGTACATTTGTAGCTTCACAATGGTATGTATTGCACCAGTGTTACTTGCATTGCACTAACAAATCAACTATTCATTCTCAATCAAATATACACAAGACAAAATCCAGTTTCCAAAAAACAAATCTATATTACACATATAATACTTAATGTAAGTGCACATTAGAATGACTGTTGATTAAATACCACTTTTTAATATTAACTCACCGATACAAAACAACCATGCCAGGTCACCAAAACACTAATAGATATTATCCAGCAACACCTGTGACTAAATTTGAAAACGCGGTTTAATAGTATTGTTTTGGTGTGTACAAATCTATTTACATTCACCATTAGGAGGTACATTAGCAAACTCACACAATTACATTAAACTTTACTGACAACAGAAGACAAGCACCAAACAATGTGTGATAATGAGTCTTCAAACGCTTGTTTGCTTTCTTGCTGAGAATTTAACAAGACTGATTTCACTCTAGATATGAGAGTGACATCAATCTTCTAATGTGAAGATTGATGTCCTGGTGTTCACCAGAAAGATAATATTTCCAAACATTTAGTACTATTCCTTTAATCTTTTGTCAAAAGCAAAGCATCATATATAGAGGCCGTTTCCGAGTTCAACATGAGGATTTGTTGTTCTTTTACATGTTGCTCTGTGGCTGTCTGACCCTTTAAATCTGCGGCAGGTTGAGATGATTTTTTTTTTTTGCTGTACCTTCGTATGTTCCTTCTTGCATTAACATGGAAGGTACTTTCAAGTCTGTCCTTATAATCTGAAAAAGAAAATGAAGGACCAGTCAACCTAGTCACCTTGCTTTGCTTTACCTACTGGCTCCGGAAGTCTCTATGGACATGTCAGGTTTAAACTCCTGCAGGGGAGAAATTTAAACCTGACAACTCAATGGCGAATTCAGAAATTTTTTTTTTCTCAATGGAGGATCTACCAAAATAGCACCAAGACAGCTTCTCTACAAGTCTGAGGACTGCTTTTCAGTGCAGTTTATATAGCTGTTATGCTTATCATTGGGCCACAGACTGCTATATTAACAAGCTAGTAAAAGAGAATTTTATGTTCTTGGCAAGGCTTTGTATCCTACGTTGCCATAACATGAACAATAACAATGTTATTACACTACTAACATTGTAGGCAATGTTATTACATTACTAACATTGTAGGCAATGTTATTACATTACTAACATTGTAGGCCCAATGCAACATGCATGGCACAACAATCCATTGTAATTCATTTTCTTTGCACTGTATATTTGCCGGTCCAAAGGTAAATGACTCCAAAGTAAATGTAAACATTCGAGAACTGCTTGAGGACATTTGCTCTCCGGAGAAGCCAAGTGCCAGTAAAGATCTTAAAGTGCCACTTCAAAACACTAACTCCAGGCATTCTGTAGTGATTGGCACACAACTGCCACAGTGCCTCAAATATAAAATAAAAATCACAGGCTCAGAATGACACGTAACAAGAGGGAGGGGTGTATTAATAACAGGGAAGGCAAAGGGCAATAGGTCTCTTGTGTGAGTGAAAGTGCAAAGAAGGGCATTTATACTCCAAACCCATCGTTGTAAATCCGCATCACACCGGTCACCCGGTCTGAAGCCTCATCCGTAGCATTTATGGAAAACGGTTCATGCTGTTTATCAGCCATTTTCTTCCAACACAATAAGGAACACAAAATGGTCCGTTTTTTTTTTTTGGTTGCCTACAAATATGCCTAAAAACATATTACCCATCACTACTGAAACTCAATTACTATAATTCACTATTCAAACTCGGCCCCATAACGTATTCCTGGTACTTTTACTTACCTGTGATGTTGCTGCACACACTAACAAAAAAAACAATGATTTCTTGGTTAAAACATGTCAGCCCCTTTTCTTCTAATAGCTCTGTCTTAGTACCAGCCCTGTTCATTTGGAGCTGCAGGAATCCACTAAGTGATTTTTAATCGGCGCATAATTACATCAGATCGCGGGGCTGCTGAAGCGGTTCACATTTAGATTCCCTGACCTAACCCCATTAATATGTGACATTTTGCATTGCCCGGTGTCTGAGCACACAGGAAACTTAATAACGATTGACCAGGTGATCCATAATCATGACTCAAATTTCCTCATACAAGTGCACTGAGTTATGAAATACAAAATAGTGAATGGTTCTCATTTAAATGTGCCAAAGTGGTGCTAGTGAAGAAAAGCTGTATCTTTGTCACTTAGAGTGCTCATATTATGCTGTTTGGCTTCTCCTTTTACTTCAGTGTTGTATATCATTTTAGCTATAGGTTTAGAAAGCAAAAAAAGCCCAAAGTCCACCTCAAAGAGACTTACTATCTCCAACAGAAAACACTGTTCATGAACTGCTCCAAACAGCTCTATTGTAGTCAAGCCTCTGCTTCCTTGACAAAAGTGCGTCACTTTGTAACACGTTATAATGCTCGCATAGCTGCTAGAGTGGCATGCCACCATACTCTGCTTCTGACTGGCTGGTAGTCCTTACCTAGGTTGTGTGCATGTGCCACTCCCAACAAAGATTACCTCACTCACGCAGTTAAAACAGAGTGTTAAACACAGGGTGGAAAGAGAAGCTGCAGCAATGTGCAGTACAACAAAAATATGGTGTTTTTTGAAAATATAAACCATGTAAACCTATTCCTACAACCTCAAATACATTCATGAACCTAAAAATGAGCATGTCATGAGCACTTTAAAACCAATTTTCAAGAAGCATGGAGATTAAAAGATGCTTCAAATATATCACACTATTTTCTTGTATATTTTCTGCTCATCACTTTCTTTTGTCTACATCACACTCTAGCAACACATCCTCCAAGAGTGCATGTGCTAATGAGGGAGTCCGTATTTCCTTTTCTGCCTAATGTGTGGCATGAGAGTATTTTGTACAGCTTGTATGTCTGTATCACCGTTTGTGAGAGTCATATACTAGACAGGTCGTCGTGACAGGAGGAGGAAGTGCGGCGTGTTTTTGGGCTGCATCGTGTCAACATAGTTATCTGGGTGCTGAAGTTGTTGCTGCTGCCGATGGACGGATGTTGGTATTTGGTGTCCGAGCCCATGTATCTCTGCAGGTGCCACCTCCGCCACTTCCTCTTGATCTCTCCTTGGACCTACAAAGGATTAGAACAATAATACCTTAATACGGGAAATGACTAACCATGTAGTTTTGCTTTATGTGTCATTTTACAGTATGATGTGGTATACCTCATACAATTTATTGAAAATACACTACTATAGTCTACAGTAATTTTGAGTCAGGAGGTGTCTAGAATAACAACAGTTAGAGCAGATAACTAGCTAGGGTGCAGAGAGGCCTGGCTAATGTATATTATAGCTGTGCTGCGAGAGCTTGAAACTACGAATTACCTTAGCAACAACTTTAGCCCCTTAGTGTTTCACAGGATTGAGTTCCCTTGTTATAGAAGGGTTTGTGCCAACCACAATGGAATCCTCGCCTTTTATAGCCAGATCAGGACACACATGCACAATTGTTTCACTCGTCTCAGCTACTCCAACCACGCCATTAAACTGAAGCACAAATAGCAGTGACATGGATACTGGTCAACGCCTCTGATGCAGCTACAGAGGCAAGAAACAAATGTGCAATATCACTCTTAAGCCCTTAAAAAATTCTTCCCTGAGGCTCTCTATTGAAGGATCATCCTCTGACGTGGCAACTTCTGGAGCAACTGAAGCCATAGTACACTCTGCACACAACCTTAGCCTCCAACTGAGCTTGACAATGTAGTTGTGATGTGGGCAACGTGTTTTAAAGTTGTAAGTCTTCTGGTAGCTGTGCCAAGAGAAATCTCAATCATTCCCAATCAGCAGAGATGGAGGGTGTAGGTGTATGTTAGGAGATAACATAGACACAGGCTAATTACTGCTAACTAACGTTAACATTAAATTAACAATAACATTAGTAATAAACACTAAACAGCATTTGTAAGTTGAAACTGTCCGCTTCTCCTGACATTACGGTGATTTGTCGACTATAACGGTAAATTGCGTGGTTACGACGCAATCGTTAGCATATTCTTACAAAAACGTCTGCTACGGAGCATAACGTGAGGTACAAGGTAACGGGGCCTTTTATACATTGTCGTGTTTCTTTAGAAATAAACAACGGACAAATACAGTCTTGAAACGTTTCAGATGGAAAATTATTGAGTCAAAGTGGCGCCAAATTGAATGGCAGTCAACGGGATACTAACTGCAGGTGATGGTTTCGTAGCATTAAAATGGCGCCATGGGAGCTACGCTTAGAGAAGAGAGGCTTACCCCCTTGGGATCTAGGTCAAGAGACAGAGCGCGGTTCACTTCAGCCATTTCAATTCCTTCTTTACAATGGACAGCACACAACTCAATTCTGAGTATGTTGACAGTTTCTCACTTTGTTGCTGGAGTGTTTGCTGGGATCAGCTGCACTACCTTTTGGCTTTTAGATTGGCAGGACCATGGGGATATGTTACTGACTCTTAAGCACCGGACGATATCTTCTGCTGGCCCTTTCAGACTTTCAACAACCCTCTCAGCTGCTGTCTGCACATCCCGGGCATTAGACTCTTCTTCTCCATGGGGAATTGGTTTCACAAGTGATAAGGCAAAACTTGTCCACAACGTGGTTACCTCATTTGCACCTATTACATGAAATAACCCAACAACAAACAAGGTTTACTTTTCTGTTTTACAGGGTTACAAAATAAGATAAAACTTTGTTTCTCAATTTGAACACTGAACATCATAAAGAGTCCCACTTATTATCAGACTGTTACATAACACTGTATTAGTTTTAGCTATAACAAGTGTACACAATGAACTGAATTTATTGTTTTATATAATTTAGGTAGAGGTAATAAAACAGCCATTTTTGTTGTTTTTGGGGTTATTTAAATGCCCTGTCTGTACTTTTCATGTATGTGGAAATTACTGTAATTTTTTACGATGTTACATATCTTGTGGTTTTGTTGCATGACAAACGTGACAAACCATTAACAACGACTCCAGGATTGTATACTCCAGTAGGCTCCAGTAATTTATAAACACTACATCTCCAAGGTTTTACACTTAACAAAAAAAGTGTGGTGGAAGATAATTTTCTCATTACGAAAGGACACCTGAAAGTTGCACTGGATTAAAATTCAGGCAGCATAATGTCCATCTTTGCCATTCAGCCCATCACTGTGATTCAATCTGGCCCCAGCACTGGGAACATAACTAACACAGCAAGCCTCTGCAGACATCAACCAATACCTCCCTGCCAAAAAGGCTGTGCTTTTTACAGCCCTCCCGCCCTGCAGGCAGAGTGCAGAGAATACGCTGCAAGGAGGTCCAAGGGAGGCGGACAGCGCTGGTGACTCATACTCACAGCTCTATCCACCTTTCAGGACTGTGTGTGACAGTAAGTGGTGCATCGAGGGTGCCTCAGATTAACTACATATTCTGAGAATCAACACTGTGGGTTTATACAAACAGTGTTTACATCACTGTGAGGGGGGGTTCCTACCTCTCCATTGAGGAAGCAGTAAAGAACTGCAACCACAAAGCCCTAAATGGAAAGAAAAACACAGATAAGAGCAATAATGGTGTGTCAATCTACAGTTTTACTGTATCTGTTTATTTGGTCTTTGCAGCTATTCTGTAACTGTAAAATAATGTATGGCACTCGTGAGAAATATAAAACGGAAAAACAATGCACATTGTACAATGGTTAGTTTGCAGTAATAATGAGAAAGATGAATGAGTTGAATGATGGGAGGAATGTGCTGGAAAGGTTTCCTTGGTTTCCAAGTGGTCTGTAATGCAGCTGTGCTGTCTGGCTGCACTCTCCATCATTCCTCATTATGTGATGAACTGAAATAACACTGGGGGTTTAAAACGGTAATACTGTCACTGAATCAGCCAGTGAAGCCCCTGAAGACCTGCCAAGGTTTTTTGCCAGGGTTTATTTGATAGAAACACTTGGTTGGGGCAAACAGAACGCCATATCATTACTTAAATTAAGTTTAAATTTAGAAATTCAGGAAAAATGTGTGACCTGGATGACCTCCGTGAAAGGAATCAAAATAAATTCCTCAATGTAAAGATAGGAAAATTGCGCTGTGTAAGTGTTTTTACAATAACTTCTTCCTAAGTTGATCTCATACCTGAAATGACCCCAGAATCAAGTCAAAAACCAGCCGTAGCTCAGTCTTCACCTGTTCTGGGATGAATGCGAACACGATAAAATTGATTCCAAACAGAGGAATCAAAAGCAGAGTTGATTTCGCCAGCCTCCTGAAACGACAAAGAAAAAAACAAAATTTCTCCCTCCGGTGAAACCAATTTTCAATCTGTCTCTATATATGCCAATAATGAAATGCAACACCAGAGTACTTTTCATTTTACATCAGCTCTGAAGACTAGAGATGGGTAAAAAACACCATTAAAAGTGTCAGTGGGAAAATGGCTCATGCATTATGGCTGGCTTATGAGATGCTCTCCATCACAGGAAAAAAACACTTAAACACAGAGCTCTATATCTCTGTGCAAAGCAGCTGCCAGGGGAAGGCTACTGTGCTGAGTACCAAATGCTAAGAAGGACAATCAATTTCTTTTATGAAGTAGAAAGACGGATTGGTCATCCCTGCATTGCTCTGAGCATAAACAGGTAAAAGGAACTGTGGTAAATCAGGATAATCTGTTTACTTTTGAAAATTCAACTAACTTTCACAGAATGTAGACCAAATCCAGCCTGAAACAGAAACCGTAAAAGTGGTGTAGATTTTCCTCACAACTTATCTGAACTAACGAATAACACCAATTTACAGCATGAAATACTGTATTTATTAAAATATACTCACGAATACTGATTGGACTCATTTCTTCCAATATCTGGGCAGTTGATTTTCTGACGAAGTATTCGTATAATGCAGATGAATAGAATAAAGTTTACCTGCGAAGATATAAAAACAGTATAGGAGTATTTTACAGTGTAAATAGGTAAGGAAATATCTGAAATATGTTTTCTAATATGAAAATCCTTTATGGAAAAAAGCTTGTTTACACTTCAATATGTATTCAGTGTCTAATTTAACGAATATGGAGCAATGTTTGAGAAACGGATCTCATAACAAAAGCTTGGTGCTGAATTTCATCTCGCTCTGGTTCGATTGTGGTGCTGCCCTGTTGGAAAATGAGCATTTCTTAATTGTTAATTTGTGATGGACCTCTGAAATGGTAACACATGATGCACTTACAAACATCAGTCAGAGCTGCAGAGAATGAGTCAGAAGCATCTGACAGCCAGTCTGCTGATCCTGATCCTAATGTGAAAGAACAGAACTAAACCTGCCGCGTGTGCTGTCAAGCAAAGATCAGCAAAGAAAGACATCAGCAGAGGAAGGACCGTTTTCTGCCTCCCATTTTGTCTTCTTAAAATTCGGATGTTTAGTACCTAGACGTTTACCTTGTTCACCTTCTCCTAAACTTAAGCGTATTAGCATGTTAACATTTAGTGCTGACAATTATGCCATCCCTAGAGCCATTCTGCTAAAGTGGGCAATACAATTTTTATTGGGAGTCTCGTGATCGGCTGGACAGAGATGGCGGCTTAAGGTGTAGATCCTGGCCGAAATTTGTCAAATGTTTGTTTTATATGGTTCCAACTTCAATATTTGGCTTTTTGCTCATTTAAGTTACTTGAAGCAGAATGGCAAATAAGAACCAATCCCAACGTGGCGATAAGGACTCCGTTGCAGAAGCATTGCTGGAGAAACAGAAAAGCTACCTATCAACAACAAGCTAACTGCTATCCATGCTCAGCTAGCATCTGACAGCTCAGATCTGATGTGAACAACCTAAAAATCACTGTGGAAGACAACGTAAGTATTCTTGACAATCATGGCCACGCTTTACAAGAGCTGGAGGTAAAACTAGCAGACATGGAGGACAGAAACCGGAGATTCTACATCCGCATCGTCGGGCTGAAGGTGCTAATGTTATCCAGTATCTCTCACGCTCACTGCCTAAGTTGTTCCCGAATCTAGCAGATGTTCAGATAGAGATTATGAGAGCCCACTGAATTTACGGTGATAACCCAAAGAAAAACACCACTACTAATCGCACGTTGATTTTCAACGCCATCCGGTACACAACCAGGAAGCCAATCATACAAGCTGCATGATTCTCATTTGCTCTGACATGCACTGTGAGCTGTAAGGTCTTATATAGACAGGTGTGTGCCTTTCATGATCAGGTCCAATCAGTTTAATTACACACAGCAGGACTCCAATGAAGGAGTAGAACCATCTCAAGGAGTTTCAGAAGAAATGTACAGCAGGTGAGTTAAATATGAGTGTCACAGCAAAGGGTCTGAATACTTATGACCATGTGATATTTCAGTTTTCTTCCTACATTTCTGTATTTTTCTGTCAAGATGGGGTGCTGAACATTCCAGAAGTATCTTGCATCAAATCATCAGCAGATTCGCTACAATATCATACAAAGGATATATCTCAACCCCGTGAAAATGCATGCCCTTCGTGCACTTTCTGCCAAATTAAAGCGCAAGGCACATTTCTTCATATGTTCTGGGAGTGCTCTCCGGGTCAGTTCTGAAACATTACATCCAAAATTTCCACCTTGATTAATGTTATTGTGCCTGTTCCTGTCAATGTTTTGATTATTAATGACCTGTCAGCCTTCCAGCTCTCTTAAGCTCCAAAACGTGCTGTGTTTGCTGGACATACAGCTGCTAAGAGGATGATTGCAACCCATTGGAAGCCACCTCATGACTTATCTGTTCATTCATGGATCCTTTCTTTTTTGGATGTCATGTACATGGAACTTTCGACGGCTCGTGTGGTTGGAGCCCCGGGGAAGAATTTAGAGACTTGAAGGCAATTCTGTGTTGCATTTTCTTTTGTTTGCGTGTGGGATTGGTCCCTTGTCTTCTGTGTGTGTAGTTTTGTCTCACTCCTTCCCGTTTTTCCTCTGTGATTTTGTGGCCCTGGGATGTGACATCACAAATATATATACATATGTATATATATTTGTGATGTAACAATATCACATATATATATATATTGTATATGTACAAATAGTACAAAACTATATAGTAAAAATACATTCGTCAAAGAACGTTCTTTCAGGACATTTCCAACGCAATACAAAGACCTGTGAAATAAAGGCTTAAAGAAAACCGTGTTAAAATGTTTGGCCGAGTTGCAGTTCATTTACTGAAAGTAATTTTCCACCACTTAACATCTACTAGCTTCTTGAGTCCTGCTTGTTGAACTTATCTTAACCCTCCTTTTAACACCTCTCTAAAAGGGTTTTCTCACTCAGTGACACACATTCAAACACACTAAAACTGCCAATACAGGTTGCTGTCTGATTTACTTTTTAAAATAGTAGTTCAACCTTTTTGCTTTACTGTCTGTATGCTCAACATGAAGCTACAGCCAGCAGCCAGTTAGCTTAGCTTCACACAATGACTAAGGCTGAATTTCTCCATCTTACCCCTACCCCTTGTCCCTTGAAACCAAGTGGTGGCTAGGGGTTAAAACACACCCCTATTAAATGTGACACCACTTGGTTACATCACCATACAATAGTGTCTATGTCAATTGCGTAGGTTTTGACAGTGTAATATGCAGAGGCGTTCTTTTCTGTGTACCACTTAGTTCTGTTTGCAATACACATGTACTGTATACAAACTGCATGGTGTGTTGGATATCTGCTTCAGTTATCACCGTTTTGAATGTCATTGATGTTCATGAAAACTTTTTGTTAAGAAAAATCTGTCTTTATTACCCAAAAAATTAAACATAACAGGCAAAACATTACATAAAATATATTATATAACAGAACCATTATCACCTATTAGAACCATAACTTCCCTGTGACACACATAAAAAGGCACTCAAATGTGTAAAACAAAAAAAAAGACACACTACCACAAACAAACAAACTACAGCTATTCTGATATTCCAGACCAGTCTGATGCCTGTTGTAACCCTTCTCTCACATTTCTTTCATCAGTTACCCGTATCATAACCAACCACAATGTACAAGTGCATGAACATAAATTAATTACAAATGATTACAAAGTACAGTACCAATACAATAATGAATGGCTATAACATTAAAACATTCTTTAAGAAACTTCTGCTCGTTTTCACCCCGAAAGTGGATCAGCTGCCGGGTGTCCTGCTGCGTCCCTGTGTAATACAGGACGGTAAAGCATGTAGCAATGTCTCCAAAGCAAGATATCAGCAAGTTAAAAAGTTGTTATGCACTGATATCTAACAAAATTCTCTGCTAAGGGTTAAAACTGTAGACATGCATGTAGTCCATTCAAGGCAAAGAAAAGCGGGACTGCAGCAGTGTAACGTTAACTGTTAGCACTTAGCATAGCAAGCTAGCAATGTTTAAAAAAAGTTTCAATTAAGAACACGGTTGCAAGTTGATATGTACAGTACTGTGTGTGTAGAGTACAAAACAAGACTGTCGTAATTTTTAAATCAATTATTTAAGCCGAAAATACTTACATTTATGGGTCTCTCTGGTCAATCTGGCAGCCACTGTTGCTTGTTGCGTAATGTATATAGCTACACTTTGTATACAAGTCAGCTTGCATCCTCCGTAGGTTTAAAGGGCTGTACATCCCTTTGGCTCGGCCTTAATCAAAATGAATATTGGAACAGCCGTTGCTCTCATGTGAACGTGCAAAACTAGGGGAAGGGGTAAGGGGTAGGGGTAAGATAGAGAAATGAGATTCAGCCTTAAAATAGGGGAAAGCAGCAAACTTGGTTCTGTCCTAAAGTAACAACATCCACCCACCAGCACCTCTAAATGTATTGCTAAATAAAAAAATATATTTATACCATGTTAAATAGTACGCTTTAGAGGTGATAGGTATATTGTTTTCTACCTTTGGACAGAACCAGGCGAGCCGTGTCCCCCTTTGTGCTATGCTTAGCTAGCCAGAGTCTGTCTGTAGCTTCATATTTATTGGTATTAACCTTCTGATAACTTGCAGGAAGACAGCGAAATGGGGCATATTTTCTAACATGCCAAACTATTGGTTAAGGCGCTCGCTAGAAGTCATAGCTCAGCATAGCATTACGACTGGAAGTGGCGGGAAACAACTAGCTTGGTATTCACCAGCAATCAATGTACCTACTATTACATTTAAAGCTCACATATAAATTGCTTAATCCATACACAAATACAAAAGAATTGCATGCTATTTTTGGCAAGCAGAACCCAACTGTTTCCTGCTGCTGCTCGTATTTATGCTAAGCACCTTGACATAAGAGTGGTATTGATATTATCTTGGTAAAAAAAGAAGCAAATAAGCGTATTTCCAAAAACGTCTAATACTGTAACAATTGAAGCACATTTAAATGCCAGACTATTTATTTTTGGGACACACCAAAGTGCATCTACAAACATTCCTCTCTTCAATCTCTGTAGATGCTGACAAAGTGTTCAAAATGGAAATGAAGGGAAAAGCCGCCATGGAGATGCTGAAAAATGAAGTAGATGATAACAAGAAAAAGAATTGGTGGTGATTATCCTGCTGACTTTTTAGTAGGAATCCCAAAGAACACAGAAAAGTCGGAGGTAGACTGATAACTGAGAAATAATTTTTTTTCCTCTTAGCAGAAATTACTTTTATTTTTAACAGTCTGACTTGAGTGTCAACACCTCAACGAGTATAAATGTTAATGTAACAGAATTTGAGTGATAAAAAAGTGATAAAAGCGTGTAAACTTACCAGGATGGATGCCAAAATAGGAGTTTTAATGATCCACCAGAAAACGTCTGTTTTTTCAATTATGTCCCAGCACCTGGTAAAGAATGAAACATACACAAGATGAAATCAAAGAAAATCAGATCTAGATTGTATGCTGGACTCTGGCAGTCCCCTGCTGTTTTTCTTACCCCGCATCGTTATAGTAGGCTTTAGTGATGCTCCAAGCTGTGATGAAAATTGTCGGACCTCCTAGGAACATAAAACAAAAAAGACAAAATTGAAAACCAAAGCTGTTATAGTATCCCACCGACACGGGTCTCACACCAGCAGAGACATATGAAAGCATATAAGGAAGGTGTTCTCACCCCAGCCGATCAGAATGTAAGCCCAGAAGTACTTCCTCTCAGAGAAGAAAGAGACAGCCAACAACGCGTGAAGATAAAGGCCTTCCACCAGCAGCCAGAAGAAACTGGCCATAATGCAGTACTGGAAAAACACAATCACTACTTTGCAGCCAACCTGTCAATGGAAACAATACACAAGAGAATACACGTCACAATGATGTTCTTTATATTAAACAGGGACAATAAAAAATAGTATCATGTAATAGTATGAAAAATAGTATAGACCCCTCTGCAAATGTAATTACACGTCGAGGCGATGCACGTTTCTCGACCGTGGCTTAGCAGCCATGCATTTTTCCCAACTCATTTCTTCTTCTCCATAAACAACCTTACATCAATGAGGGGGTTAACCTTTCCTGCTACATATTTCCCACCATGGTCAGAAAGAACAGGGGACACTTTTATTATTTCACTATGACTCTAGAGTCAGTACTCACTCCTAAACTAACTGCTGTCACTCTCTCCCTTTCTCCCTCGCTCTATCACCCATTTCCCACACATTCGCGGGCTCAATGCACACACTAGTGCACAAGTATAAACATCAGGTCACTTACTTAGGCTACGGCAAAAGCTCTGCATAGAGCCTCCGCAGAAGCTTAAAACGGCCTTAAGACTGATGAATGAGCAGGGAAGTGTAATGCCTGAGGCTCTGGAAAGGGGTCGTACTGTTCATGGATACATGAACATCATTAATCAATGAAGACGTGGTCATCAAACTGCTTCTGATCCAAAATTTAGTAGACTGATATTTCACCAGTTAATGTTAAGATACTGCAGGTCATTTTGTTCCAAAGTGGACATTAAACTGAATACAGAACCACATGCACTGTAATGTTGCAGTTTGATATCTATTAGACCATGTGTAAGGTTAATTAGGTATACGTTTACTTAAGTACTATACACATAAGTACAATTTTGAGTATTTCAATATCATGCTACTTAATACTTTTAGTCAATATCAGACCAAAATAATGTATTTTTAATTCCGTTTAATCAAATTTGACAGCTGTAGTTTGCAGATGATAACCCTAACCCTACCCCACATATTTATTTATAAATTAATCTATCCAGCAGTTTATTGCTGCTTACAGTGGTAATGCATTAGAAATAATAATCCAATATAAATAACACTAGCAGAGAGCATTCTTCTACCATAATACTCAATATTGAAGACCTTTACAATAATATTGGCATACCACCAGTAAACATGGCTATGATTATCAGTTACATCTGCATTTATTTATTTTTACCCAAGTAGCAAATACGTCTCTTGGTGCTTTCTCTCATAAGTTTGCCTGTCTACATGCAGATAAAATGTGAGAGCTCATTAAACCAGCTGGCAGTGAAGATGAC
>NC_048428.1:13751344-13864404 GCF_013103735.1 Etheostoma cragini | reverse complement strand
CTAATAAATACACTTAGAGGCTCCTCTGGTCGTGTGGCCACAGAACGTAACATAAACCTCATGTTCGCAGCCCTAACTGTGGCCTCGGTGGCCTGTGTTGGTTCAGTGGTATGCGGTGGGCTGCTGGAAAGCTGAACGGAAGACATCCAAACATTGTGGCTTGAATTGAGTCCCACTGCATATATGGTAGGTTAACAATTCAGTTCTATTTTTTTTAAATATGAAATATGATATATTTTGTTGCTTGACAGGTAACACCTCTTGTGACCAGTCAGGTTGAGTGTTGACTCATATTTAAATATTCAGTACTTGTCTTGTTTTTGTTGTCAATTGCACACAACAGCACGTAACATTAACCCACCATTCCTTTCTCTTTCTTTGCAGTTTTAATACAATCTGGCTAATTGGTGATAATATAGTAATTAAAAAAGAGACGAAAAAAAATAATCACATCTTATCAATAGGTATAATGCAACCAAAAAATTTAAACAATTAGGTTCTTAAAAATAGTTTTTGACACAAGGACTCTGTCAAAAGTCTGGTTTTATTTGGGCATGAACAGTTCCAACTAATAATGCAACAGAATACTACTGATGCAACAGTAAATAAACTGATACAACAGTAAAGAAACTGAATCATACAGTCATTAAATTCATGTTTTTACAGTCAACGAGGATATTGAGAATTGGCTTGTACTAATGCTTGAATTTGATGTGTTGACACTAATCTGTACAATTATTTGATTTTTTCATTCACTTTAGTACACTCCTTGTCTCTTGTCAAACATCCACACTACAGAAATCCATCCTTTCATTCCCATTTGAGCCAAGGAGATCTCTCATTAATGGCAGTTCAATGTGGATTATTAGCCTACCAGTGACATGTTCACCTGCTGGGCTTCCCCCAGAGTTGGATTTCTTTAGGGTTCAAGGACAACAATCCCTGAGTCGTTAATCTCAAAATACCCACAGCAAACAACAGGAGTGTTTTAGGCAAATAACTTACAGAGCCCGAGGAGCAGTTGTCCACCTCCCCAACCTCGTAGAGGACGACATCCTTGATGAACACAGCGATGGCCTTCAGGATGAATGAGACAAACAGATGCATGTGGATGTAGTTCCTTGTGCAGTGGAGCTTCCTAGGAACAAGAAGAGAGAGACAAGTAGATCAAGACAAAGAAAACACAATTCGATAAAAAGCCTTCATGCTAATTATCCAATGTCCTTGGAGTTAATAGCTTCAATGACAGCAACTCACAGACTGGCTGCACTTATATTTGAGCTTAATAGCTCCTTTTATCACTGTGTGGGTGGATCTGCTTTAGAGCACAAGGAACTCAGTTTACGGTCCTTAACGGTCCTTCACGGTCCTCGCCAATAAAGACAAGAGAAGCAGACTTAAAAATAACTTCAAAATCAGACATTTTGAAATCCTTGAGCATCAACTTTTGAATACTTGTTGACAACAAGATTACGTTAGGATACTTGATTCAATTTAATGAGTAGGGAGAGAGATGGACACATAAGTCTGCAGTTCTGTCAAGGGTCCTATTAGCTCAGATCATGCCCAATCACTTATTCAAAAATCCCCTCAGGAGTCATTTAAGTTTTATCTAACAATATCTCACAGCCAGGAAAGCTTGTTAACATTCTGTCAAACTGCGACACTTATTTCACCAAACAATTTTATTCAGTCAACATAAACCTTTCTGTACAATATATTTAGATATTTAGAGTATTTATTTTTCTGAATGAAAATCACAATCTAAATGGTAGGGCACTCACCGTACTAAGAAAGGAGAAAACTCACAAAATAAAAGATGACACAAAAGTGAGATCTGATCTCCCTCACTTTACTGGCCTCAGCCTGTAATTTTCCATACAACAACAGAGATAATTCCTTCTTGTGAAGATGTCTATCTATATAGCCACTTTAAGCACACAATATTCTGATCATCTCATCTTCATCCACCCCTCCGTATCCTCCAGATTCCATATGTACTGGCAATATACCACATCTTGTAAGCGCACATAATAGTTGTTTAGTTTTGTAACATAATGGTTTTCATTTCTAATAGCAACTGCTGTCGTAAATATGTCTTGGAATATGGAAAGCCACAGGAACACGCTTCATGTTTTCAGAGAGAAACCAATAAAAGATGAGCTAAATTAAATCTTGCATTAAGTTTACAGAAGCTTTCATGACTTTTTCTCTCTTAAGTAATGCTTATTTTTAAGTGATTGAGGTAAACAGACAGTCATAATGTTGCTCCTGACCTGTGATCAGTGGTGTCTTTAAGACACAGTAGTGACTCTCCCCATTCCAACAACACTGTAATCCCCTGAGCTTCCTTCACCCCCCACTGCCCTGTCATTACTCTCCTTCTGGCTCAAACCTGTTGGTTGGCTGATTTCACACTTTTTTATCCTGGCCTTGGCCTGCCTTATGGCAAACAAAACTCTCATGTGGACACACATTGACACCACAGTAGATCTTTTTGGAAAACATGAAAAGAATCCGATCACACAGTGTAGTAGCAGGGACAAACTACTGTATGTAGGAATAATGCTACAAAAAGGAATTTAATGTTTCCCTCCCTCCCTGTGGAGGTGAAGGTAAATGTACATGTAAATGGACTGTGCTTACAGTGGGACTCAAAAGTTTGGTTACCCCAGGTAAAAATGTGTATTAATGTGCATAAAGAAGCCAAGAAAAGATAGATCTCCAAAAGGCATCAAATGACAGATTAGATATTTGTATAATATGTCACAAAAAGTTAGATTTTATTTACATCATTTACACTTTCAAAATAACAGAAAACAAAAAAATGGCATCTGCAAAAGTTTGGGCACCCTGCAGAGTTTCTAGCATGCACCGCCCCCTTTGGAAAGCTGAGACCTGACAGTGACATGGATTGTTCTCAATCATCGTCTGGAAAGACCAGGTGATGTTAATCTTAAGGTTTTAAATGCCCAGACTCATCGGACCTTGCCCCAACAATTAGCACCATGGGTTCTTCTAAGCAGTTGTCTAGAAAACTAAAACTGAAAATAGTTGATGCTCACAAGGCAGGAGAAAGCTATAAGAAAATAGCAAAGCGTTTTCAGATGCCAATATCCTCTGTTTGGAATGTAATTAAGAAATTGCCGTCATCAGGAGCAGTGGAAGTTAAAGCAAGATCTGGAAGACCAAGAAATATATCAGACAACTCAAAGGATTTTAAGAAAAGCAAGAAACCCACGTTTGACTGCACGATCTATCCAGAAAGACCTGGCAGACACTGGAGTTGTGGTACACCATTCCACTATAAAGAGATACTTGTACAAATATGGACTTCATGGAAGAGTCATCTTCCCATCAGAAGAAAACCTCTTCTGCGTCCTCACCCAAAAAAAAAAAAAAAAAATCAGTGTTGGAAGTTTGCAAATTAACATATAGACAAGCCTGATGCATTGTGGAAACAAGTTCTGTGGACCGATGAGGTTAAAATATAACTTTTTGGCAGGAATGAAAGGTACGTTGGCAAAGGTACGTTTGGAGAAGAAAGGGCACAGAATTGAATGAAAAGAACCTCTGTCCAACTATTAAGCACGGGGGTGGATTAATCCTGCATTGGGTTGTGTTGCAGCCAGTGGCACAGGGAACATTTCCAGAGTAGAAGGAAAAATATATTAAAACAAATTTCAGCAAATTTTTGACGCTAACTTGATGCCATCTGGGAAAAAGCTGAAGTTAAAGAGGGGATGGCTTCTACAAATGGATAATGATCCTAAACACACCTCAAACTCCACAGTGGATTACATCAAGAGGCGTAAACTGAAGGTTTTGCCATGGCCTTCACAATCTCCTGACCTCAACATAATTGAAAATCTGTGGATAGACCTTAAAAGAGCAGTGCATGACAGACAGCCCAGAAATCTCAAGGAACTAGAAGACTTTTGGAAGGAAGAATGGGCAAAGATACCTCAAACAAGAATTGAAAGACTCTTGGCTGGCTACAAGAAGCGTTTCCAAACTGTGATACTTGCCAAAGGGGGCAGTACAAGGTATTAACTCTGGAGGGTTCCCAAAGTTTTGCATACAACATTTTTTTGTTTTCTGTTATTATGAAAGTGTAAATGATGGAACTAAAATCTAACTTTTTGTGACATATAATATGAATGTCTAATCTGTCATTTGATGCCTTTTGGAGATTTTTTCATCTTTTCTTGGCTTCTTTATGCACATTAATAACATTTTTTGCCCAAACTTTCGAGCCCCACTGTATATAGCGCTTTTCTAGACCCAATGACTACCCAAAGCGCTTTTACATACTAGTACAGGAACCATTAACCTTTCACACACTGTGGCCAAGGAGCAGTACAATGTGCCATCTGCTCATCAGATAAACTCACACACACACACACACACACACACACACACACACACACACACACACACACACACACACACACACACACACACACACACACACACACAGTCCATTAGGGTAAAATACTTGCAATGAAAAAGCTGCGATCCTTCCTGGCATCATTGTTTTGAGGAGTTTACCATCAATCCCTGTTTGTATCAAACGTCAGTCTCTCTAATCCCACTATACTTTAATCTCCCAACCACTGCAGTTATGTGCCATCAAAAGTTTGAGACACTGAAATGCACAAAGGGATCATCGGGTTTGAATTTATATGCATCTTTCTTCTTGCCTTTTGTAGTTTGACGTAAGCCTCGAAGCTGCACCGATCACAGATGATCTAATCCCAGTGTTTGATGTGCGACATTGAAATGTATTAAACTGTCACGTTGCCCATATGCCCAGCAGGCACAACGTCAATGTCAGTGTGCTTTATGGTAAATTGTTCATAATAATACGCTCTCTACACAGGCACCCTGCAGCTGTGACTGTTTTGTCTATATTTTTTCTTTATTCTAGCCTTCTTCTAAAGAATTGACCACACAAAGCAAGAAATTATAAAGGAAAATATCATAAAAGTCAATAGTGCAAATTGTTGAGCAACAGAACTGCAGTCAAGAGTTTTCTTTTTAAACTTTCTCTACATACTCCAGGTGGTTGCTACTTAAAATGGTTACTGCCTGTTTGCTTTGCATCAAAATTTAGAGTCATGACTCAGCAAAATCTGAACATGCAAATGATAACCATATTTTTAGAATTAATGTGAATTTACACTTTCTGAGGACATGTCACAAATACGTGTCTATAAACCTGTTTACAAATCAAAGAAAAATGCTCCTCGAACTGCCAAATTGCCTGAGAAACAGCACGTTTCAGTTTCTTCAGTGTCAAAGTAATCCAGTGATAGTTGTCTCTACATCTATGAGTAAATTGCAAACGGGAACAGACAGCTGACAGCTAATTAGGCATATGTATAACACTTTGCCAAACGTAAATACATACAGTGTGTAGGCTAAAAACATGTAGGGCTCAAGTTGTAACTTAGCCCACAGCTAACTTTTTTTTTCTATCTTTTTCTCTCTAAATTGAGAATGGTGACGGTCGCTAACGAGCAGAGTTCTGTTAGAAACATTCAAATAGGCAATCATGTGGTGTGTCTTACTGTATTTCTACATACCTGAAGATGCAGAGGATCACAATAGCTGTAGTAAGAGATATGAGGGAAACACTGTGGCCAATGGTGTAGCCGATCTTCACTTGCCAGAAAAACTTGCCCTGAAGAACAAAAACAAGTCACAATGAAGACAACTGAAACAAAAAAAGGTTAAAAGTTGATAGTTCCTAAATTGAGGGTCAGTCCGTACATGTATTCAAGTACTGTACTTTACATGACTGTTTCCATGCTGTGCTACTTAATACTTTAACCCCGTTACATTTCAGAGGCTCAGATTGTACTTTTTTAAATACATTTTTCTGACAGTTGTGAAAACTAATTTTCACATTAGGATCTTATATGAAAAAAAACACATGATGAGATTGGATACAACTCATTGTTACATAATAAATGTATAGTGTACTACTGTATTTTACTGGCCTTCTAACAAGTCATGGTCATATTACAGTAAGGCATCACGAGCAAAAAAGGGTCAAAAGCAACACGAAGGACAGCACCTATTTGTATCGTTATCTCTCTAAATTCTGTGAATGTAATGAAAAAAATATGTGTAATCTTCTCAAAGTAAGGTAATTCCTGAAACTAATGACTTTTTACTGTTTTCCGTATATAATATTTATTGAGCCGCAATCCTTTGTCGATCCCTTACCTAAAAAGAAAAAATACGACTGGATCTGCTTATGTCCAAGCTCCTCCAATATACTGTGATAGCTTACTGGATTTTACTTCAGCACAAGTGGAGCCTTTCTGAGTGGCTTCACAATGTTACTGCCATGGCGCTGTATGTTTTGTGCTTGATGAAAATGAGATTGAGAGTTCTGCATCCTGAAACTGAGGTATCAAGAATGCAGAGACATCGAATTCCATTTAGTGTACTCCACCAGCAAGGTCCCTCCTGACTTCCTATGTGGCATGCTAATGAGGCTACCTCTGTGACTGTGAGAGCAGAGTGCCCACCGAGAAAGCTCTTACCGCCCTGTAGTGCACATCCAATCTTCCCCTTGCTCCACCTTTATCAGCACAGACAAGATTCACTCTCTGAAATAAAACTAAACTAAAAAAGAGCAACATTTGATGTATTTATTCCCATCCTAACCCTTTAGGCAACATTAATAATCTCTATAATGACTCATAATGCAGATGACAGAAACAGAAACTACAATCTGACTCTCCCTTTTCAATGAAAAGCGTGTTGTGCTTCAAAGACATGTGTTTGCTTAAAAAATATATTATAATTAATATATTATAATTACACTGGGTCAACGAGGCTATGTGTAATATGAAAGAAGTTGCTTGTAGTACCAACCAATCGATAATTATCACTTGACTCTGCAGCCCTCAATTTTTTTTAGCTTAGACAGACAGTTAGTGACTAACTGCTGGTCACAGTGGAGAATTTAGCTCTTTAGGAGACAGATACTTCCCTAGGGAGTTGGAGCGGAGTGTGTGGAGACGAAATATTGGACCTACATTCATCAGATGGCCAGACCCACAACTCCAAATGAATGCTTAAGTGGCTCCGTATCTGCTGGATGTGTAAATAGGCAACTGTTTGATTAAATTTACCATATCAACTAAATAGTGATAATATGTTGTGTTTCCAGCTATTGCAGGCTTAGTTTATCTAGACTTAGCAAGACCTGACGCAGGCTGTCTGAAAAGTTAAAAAATGTACCTATCAACATCTCTAAAACACAATTATTAACAGGTTTTAGTCACAGGATTCTTCCACAGCCTACACAAGAATGTAAAAATAACAATTTGTTCTTCCATTAAAGGTCTGACGTCCATATTGATCAGCTCCATATTTAAACTGCTGGTTTTCATCTAACTCTTGGCAATAAATATTATTTTGTACAATCAAATCCTTGAATAAAACTCAGCAGTAGTAAAAAATGTATTTCTGGATGTCTACAGAAATACAGTCCCGGTTTATTCTACCATAACAATAACTGACTTTTTGAAGCCTTAGCTTGGAAGTCCAGTCTTATGTTACAGATAGTGCAAAATAACAAAAGGGCAAAAAATAAAACTCAAAAGGCAAACCAACAATCAACAACTATCTTCCTGATTGACCCAACACACCCACCCACAGAGAAAAAAAAAGATGTTCTAACTCGATTCTTCCTGCCCACTGATTCTTGAGATAGTTTCTCACTGTCCCGCTGAGCTCAGTCACAATGGGGCCATTGGGTATCTGTACTGTTGCCTCTTAATGACTGCCGCATTTTACTCACATCATCGCTGGTGCTGTTGAGATTGTATCCACAGTTCATGGCGATGTCAATGGGATGCATCTCAGTCCAGCCATCTGCTGTGCAGGTTTTTGAGAGGTTACCTGCAGATGGAGATGACATAAAGAGGTCACAGCCACCCAGACAGTAGATTTCTACTTTACCTGCTCACCAAGTTATTGGCTAGTTAAAACGCTCCATGTGAGACACACTGTGACATTGTCTGTGGCATCATATACTGGCTTGTTGAGTCACTGCAACAAAAAAAACAACTACAAAACCTTAAAAAGTTCACAAATTGCCTGATGACTTTCTCTTGCTAATGTGAGCCATTACTGACTTCTGCATTATCTGTGCCCACTACAGATATTGATGCCGAAAATTCTATTGTCACTCATCCAACCCCAAAGAAAGATTAAAATGCTCCAGTTAAGGAGTTGTAACTCTTGTAGCGAGTGTTGCGTGAAGCTGGTTAAATAACCCTCTCTCCTATGATAGATACTGCATCACTGGATGGATTGTGTTCAAAGATTTTGAGCAACAAATAGCGCTGTCAGTTAAACACATTAACGGCGTTAACGCAAACCCATTTTAACGATGTCAATTTTTTTTTAGCAAGATTAAAGTTCTTTTTGGCCTAACAAATTTTGTAGTTTTTTTTAAACAGGCTGTTGCAACAATAATTTACGTTAGAAAGCACCACCACACCAGAAATAAAACCGGCACGCCGCACACGCGTGAGAGCCGGCCAATGAGTAAAAGTACGTTTTGAGTGAATGTCGAGCACGAGACGCCAAAATGCATGCCAATACGATTTTGAATGGAAAGTTAACTTTTTAAAACTAGCCCAATGGTTCCATTGAGAAGACCTCTGAACTGTGTGTTTTGTTATCGAACTGAGCCATCATCGCAGCACGTCCAGCCTGAAATACCACTTGATGGCCAAGCACACAGCTGATTTTCCGCCCTCGATTTTTTTCACCCTTTTATTGACGGACATTGTTACTTTGTGTGAGAGATTATTTGCTCTATGTGTGGCTGACTGCTCCAAGTGAGAATGTTACGTGTGAAACTGAACACTACAGAAGGCTATATGCAAATGTTGTTTTCAATAAAAGAAACATTTGCACAAAGCAAGCCAATACACTTTTCCATGTTAAAAGCATTAAAATGAGAAAAAAAACAGGACAAAAAGAAATCAAAAGACAATTAGAATAGATAATACTGTTCGAATAATTGAGAGTTCCTAATGACATTAAATATTTTAATCGTTTGACAGCACTAGTAAAAAAAAGAAGTAAAGAGTGAATGAAGTGCTACATTTCTGTATGTGCCACACAAGAGTCATATGGAGGCAGTCAGGGTTGATGGTGGGTGGAGGAGGTGAAAAGAAATACAGAATTTTGACAACAGAGGCCAGGGTTACATCGTGAGCTCCGTCTGGGTGTAAGATTAGGCAATTAATGTTAGCGTTTGGGGTTGCTATACAATCAGATATTGGATTGCAAGATCAGATTTTTAGTAGTAAACTATTACAAAGTGAACATTGTACTTTCAATCTCGACCTTTTGCCATTTGCAATATTATGTTAATAAACAACCCATTATGATAAAAAATAAAAGATAAAAAAAATTCCGGCTGCATTGTATTTCTTTTTTTTTTTTTTAAATGCTACAGAATAGGAGACAAGGTTGTCTTCTCGTAGAAAAGTAATAGGAACAGCAACACTATTCAAATCAACAGCTCCCTCTTTGCATGTCTGGTTATCACCACCTACTGTGTTTAAGGCCACATGCAAGCAGCAACATATTCAGACATTTCAGAAAGTATATTCTGATGGTGTTGTGTAGCTTGATAGGGAGTAGCGGTAGTTTTTTGGTTTGTTTACTTTCAGGCTGGAGTGGGAGCCCATTCTGTCCACCTTTTATTTTATTAACGTCTGTTTACCTGTTATTTGTCTTTCTATATTTTATAACTAAATCCTATGTAATAGTCAATCAATGGGGTTGTGTTTATTAAATGTAATCAGAAATTGGTCACAAAATAGAAATATATTAATGCTAGAAAACCAAGCTTTTAATTTATTCCTCCTACATTAAAAATCGCCTGCCATTTCTCTAACAAATACGTACTTTTTGTACTTATTTGCAGGTGAAAAACTGAGAGGAGCATCAAAAATAATCAGTTATTTTGTTAATTTATGTAATAAATTACACTTATTTGGTTAATTTGTTTATTCATTTGTGGGGTATAGGGGGTTTATAAAAACAGCTAAACCTAAATGAGACCTCAGCCACAACGTAACTAACTTGCTCAAACGTGACCAATTAGGACCAAATGTTACCATATAAGGTGACGGGCTGTAGAGGGAAGCAACAGGAGGTTGCTCAGTGAGGGAAAGGGCATGCGATTGAAATGTTGCATTTTGGTTGCTGCTGTGGATGTATTTTCAAGTGTCATGCTGGGATGATGTTTGTAAATTGCCCCTCATCTTCTCTTTATTTTCTCCTCAATTTTCCCCTCCTTTATCAACCACTTTAATTTGTACCCCCACTACAGAAGTTTTTGGAAATTGTACTACAGGAATGCATGGGCCGAGTACAGTTTTATACACGTACAAATCTTAATGTAAAAACTAGGCAATACTCAACTAACAACTACATTACAGACATTACTCTCATTCCTGCTTTAACAATAAACAGAAGCTTATCTTATTTTAGTTTGTTTTTTAATGATTCCAACAGAGTAATATTGTCAGCATACAAGGTTGATATAATCCATTAAAATTAGTTTTTCCTTACACAGGCAGAGAGGAACCAGCAGTATGCGAAGAAGCTCACAGGCTGCCACCTCTGAGAGTCCAATTACTATTACTCAGTATGATCTCAGAATTATCACGCGGGAGAAACATTTTGTCAGGATTATGTCCTAAATGATCCAGGTCCTGATGCAGGCACCTGTCACAACATTACCTTCTGTGGCACCGTCATCGACCACAGCGCTGAGCCATTTCCAGAGAAAAAGGTGACCACACGAAGCTAGGTCATGGACCTCTGATACATTTCTTTTCAGTCTCTAGCTGTCATTTACAACACAATTAACAGTCAATTAAAGCTAACTCATTCCTGCTGTAAAATCACTATTTTGAATTGGAAATAAGTAGTACTTTTACTTTAGCTTGTTTTTTGCTGAATAACTTTGTCTCAGAGGATGATTAATTAGACATAGCAGTGAGGGATTACTGCATGTTTTCAGATTTGATTTCTTACTGTAATAAAAAATAGCTTTAATATGAATACATGAGCTTTCTAGATATTGATTTTTGTTTCTTAAGTATTAGTCTGTCTACCTAGAAACAAACAATACACAGATTATGAGAAACATTTACTTGGACGTGTTGTTATTACATGACCAAACCAGTAAAAGCTAAAATGATAAAACTAGATTACAATGCTAACATGCTGTTGTTTAGAAGGTATGTTTTACTTAGGTATTACCTAATAAAGGTTAGTAAAGGTTTAGTTAGTAGTTAATTAGCATGCTAATATCTTATCAGCACTTAACACAAAGTACCGTTGAGGTTGATGGAAATGCCCTTAGTTTGTCAGGTATTTGGTTATAAACCAGAGTATTGGACATATTAAAGTTTTGACTTGTGCCAGGTTAAAGGACTAAGTGGCGAGACAGACATGTCACTTCATGCTGCTCCCTTAGGTCATATCAGTTAGTCGCCTTGCGAGCTTCTTAACCTGGAAATGTCAAAAAGGTGAAAGATCTGCAGACATGTCAACCTGCTATCAGAGCCAGTGAATACGTGGAGATTGAAATTCAGAAAGTGAATCAGAAAGACAAAGATAAAGAATGTGGGTGCTAACTTGAGGTAAAGTTGTAAATTTGTCTGAGCTGCAGTCTCCGCCTGTGTCTGTTTAACTCTCCGGAGGAGAGTTTGTCGAGCAGTTTGTCTCATTACATTTGCCTTAAAAAAAAAAAAAAAAAATATCCTGCAGTATTTGCATGGACTATCTTTCTTGTTGACAGTGCCGCCTTCAAAGGAGTTAGAGATGCAGTAGGTGAGACTTATAAGTCTAACTCAATCTAGTCATATTTGCTGAAACTGACCCCATTCGAACAGTACTACATGAAGCATGTAAAATCATCAAAGTTCCGGCTCCTCTTGCACCACTTGTGGTGCGATTTGCAAAAATCCACTGCTCCCTGTTCAGATCCTCCAATCAGGGCCAGGGGGTGCGTGTCAATCACTGCTCAGGCACACACCTTCAATCACCCTGGTGGGGGGATGGGCTTAGGAGAGCGTTGGGACTTAGAAGTTGTCAATGTATAAACTCTTTGGCTAAATCCTGGATCTTTCACAATCCTACCTACTGCACCTTTAATTATGATAAAACCTTCAATCCCCTTTTCCATTGTTGAGATTTTATGAAGCACTTTAGTTTAGTACTCATTCAAATACCAGATATCAGCAGCCACCAATCTCCTAATGACTTCACTGGTATTTCTATTCATTATTCCGAACTGCAGTACCTTTATGACGAGGCCTTAAAAATACAGTCCTCTTTTCAGTTTCTTCTTACATAATATTGTGGTTAACACAAATACTTTTGTCGGACTAATCCTATGATTGTAGACGCACAGCATGGAAAATCACTTAGACCAGCAGAAGTAGTCTCTTCTCGCAATGAAAGATTGATTGCTGTGATTCCTGCGTAGCTGAGCAGTCTATCACTAAGTAGGACTGGTATAAAAAACATCCACTTTATCCATTATTTCTGTGTTGTAAAACTGCACAAAAAATAATCTTGTGTTGGAAATATGCTTATTGTTTCTCCAATACCATGTATGTATGTATGTATGTATGTATGTATGTATTGGATTAGACATTACCAATTGCGCAACATGTTAAAAGCACATTTTAAGTTTTAAAGAAACAACTTATTGAGACTTTAGCTTATTCTCTGTATCCCCCAGAGTTAGAAGTCGATACATACTCCTATCCGTGCGTGTCGTTAACTGTCTGACACATCCACCGCAAGCCTAGATCGTGGAGGTAACCGGCTCCAACTAGCCCACTGCTCCCATTGAGTAATAAAAGAACGCCAACACTTTCATATTTACATGTTGTGATTTGTATATTCACAGCATGTACAAATAAGAAGGTCACATGAGACACAGCCATCTTCTAACGTATACATACTGGGAACTATCCTCCACAGAAGGCAAAGCACTGCTACTTCCCTTTACGTGGGTGGAGTGATTTGCACCTGAGAATCCCTGTGGTGAGGAGCGGAGAGTAACAATGGTGCTTTTCAGGAGTTGTGCTAATCACTCCGCCCAAATAGCAGTGGTCCACCTGTAATGATGATGTGAAGATGGCTGTGTCTCATGTGACCTTGTCATTTGTAAACGCTGTAACTATACAAATCACAACATGTAAATAGGAAAATATTGACGTTATTTTGTCTTTTATTTGGAGCGGCTAGTTGGAGATGTTTACCTCCAGGATCTGTGGTAAGCTAGGCTAGTGGTGTGTGTGTGTGTCAGACAGTTAACAACATGCACGGAGATAAGAAGAATATGTATGGACTTAGCTAACTCTGGGGGATATGGATAAAGTCTCAATAAGTTGGCGAGCTCTCTTAAGTCTGGGATAAATGAATGAAAAAAATACTGTTAGCATTGTACACACAGCATAGGGCTGAAAGATGATTTTGTGTAAATGCTGAATGTGCAACTTCCTTTCAACACAGATAAGGTGAATCAAGGTAAAAGCTACTCCTTGAGTTTAATTAAAAAAATAAATTAATTAAAAAGGTAGGCAGTCACAAAGGAGATGTAGATAAAGTCAATTTTTTTTTTATCTACGAGACAGCTGAGATGTGGGTGTGCTAAAAAGTAATTAATAGGATGAAAAAGGTCATGTTTTCTTTTTTTTTTTTACTTTCAGTGTGCATGAAAGTTAAAATTTTTATTCCAAAATGGCATTTAGCTCTGTTTGAAGATGCCTACAGCCCCTAACCTGACAAACAACTTGAGTTCATGTGTAGCTATTAAAATGTGGCTTCATCCTAAAACCAACTCAGTTCCTTTGAGGATGGAATCCTCTGTGGCAGCTTTGAATATCACTTTATTTACCCTCTGGACCCTTCAGACCCTTCACCTGATTTTATCCTTTAAGATATTACCTGTAAATACAATCTAAAACTTCCTTTGAGGTGACAAGTGTACAATAAAGAGGAACTGTTATGCACACCATGTGATGAAGGCAGATACATTTATCAAAGAACTTGATGGATAATGTCCAGGGGTGTTCCTGTAAAAATAGAATTGCTTAGATTCTACAGACAACTGTACTTGGCAATTACAAAATGCACTATAATGCCAAACTCAAAATTTAATGTTTGGACCATCAATCACTGCCAGAACACAAAATCCCATTAAACATGCGAAATAGACAAACTGTCGTGGTTTTGTTGCACCGTACAAATCATGTTGGTCGATGATATATGACAACTAGTCAGCTGTCATCCATCCATTCAGTTCTGCCTCAATGGTAAATAAAACCCTCAGCACTATGAATGCTATGCATGTCTAAGAGGAATCAGACAACAAATTACTTCAACAACAATAACAACAGGTGGTTGTACTGCACAACATTTTGGAGCTCTCATGGCTACCAATTAGATGAAAATATGCATCCACCTGACAAAGAATTTGTTATTGAAGCCCTAATTGCTTATTACAATGAGATATACCAGCAATAATTATTAGAGTGGCAAATGTGTCTCTGATCTAAAGCAAATCACCGAGTAGTTTACAAAACTCAAGCACCGATAATCAAGGCAACATTTCAAGACAATGCAAACTAACAGAGAAATGGGGGACTGTTGGCCATTTCAATCATATTCCAAGGTATATCCACCAATTACTATGGTCATCTCTTAAAACCATTCAAAGTATTATAAAGAATTTCTGATTTTTGTCATCAGTTTAAAACTCCCCCATGCTGCCATTGGTACATGTGGGGTTTGAAGTGCATTCTCCACTTTTGAAGTGTCACATTTCCGTGTCTCTCATTTTCTGACTCTCTGATGTGCTAATGCTTGTTTGAGTGCAGCAACTCTCCCAGAGGGGAAAAGAAAGTTCACACGTTAGCATGCACAAATAGCTCAGGGGAGAAATTCTTTCAAATTTAACTGGCGGTTTAAGCGGTGAAGGATTTGCTTTTTCCACACCCACATAGTATGAAACTGTATGTTGCAACAGCACTTAAGGTTTTAGGAAGGATCTGGAATACAAAATGAAAAAAATAAATAAAAAAAAGTCACAGCAAGGAGTTCTATTAGAAATTTTCCTAGAAATATTTGTAAAAAAACTAAATTAAATCAAGATTGACACCTAATCATGATTTTAAAGAAATGTAAAAATAATCTAAGCATTGATGCAACTCTCATGCTATTTATGCACTGCATGGTATGGCTTGACTGTTTTTGCATCATATTTTGGACAGTAATTCGTATTTTTGGTACCACATATACAAATATATATACACACATATGTTCACATATATATTTACATATACACATATATATTCACACACACATTCACTCACACACACAGTGTATACTGTATACATCTTTCCAGTCTTTGTGCTAAGCTGACCAAATAGAAAAGGTGATTGCAGAAGATGTGTTGTGTATATACAGCATGCATAACTTTTACTGTAAGATCAAAGTGAAACTAGAAGAAAAATGGGAATAGTAGTGATTAAAATTCAGGTATCTTGAGGTGGAAAAGTGCAGTCTTGAAACAGATTTGAATAGAGGTAAAAGGGATGGACACAGAGAGGGGAATTATTCATTTACATCGAAGAGTCTGAAACAAATGAGGTTTTGTCTTTCTGCAACTGCAAGATTTTTTTATAATATTAATTTCATTAGAGGGTTTGTACAGCATATTTCACAGTGAGGTGACATCTATAAGATAGTGGAACTGGAGAAGCCCAATCAGCCCCATTTTCCGATTATGAGTTATGAATTGTTGGATTATAGCACATTTCTAAGTCAAGGAAAGAATGGCATTGACTCACTGGGTCATATAGGTAAAGGCACAAGAATAGCAGGTAAAAAGCTTGAGGGAAATAGCCTAGAGGTGTTAAAAAGAAGAAATGGATATCCATCAGAGATCTGAAAATGACTGTTACAATAAAAGATAAGATATGATGAAGGTCCATTTCAGAGTGTAGCAGCCACAAGGTTTTAAATTAAATTTGGCCCGGTGTCTGATGATTGGAGAGTGTAAGAGGTCTAGAGGGGAAAAGGGGCATTAAAGGTCAGCTGTATCATGGGAAGGTGGCAGGTAAAAGTCTTTAAAAACAGCTAGAACATACTGGAATTCACAGGAGAGGTTCAAATATGACTGGTGAGGCAAGTTACACACAGAACATGAACAAATGGTTTTTACCAGTTTAAAGGATATTAAATCCTTGCTGAACGTCTGGTGGTAAAGGCCGCCTGGCAGGAACCACTTTAGAAAATTGCTTAGCCTTTTGGGGAAACGCTCTTGCAGGTAGCATGAGGATGAAACCCGGAAAGACCCCACTAGAGAGTCATGGTGCCTCAATGCATCCTGTTTACTGTGTTGAAAGAACATCTGAATTGAGAATTGATGACCTTATAAGTAGAAATTTTATGAAAGTCAAGTTCAATTCACAAGTTATGCTGCCCTTTGTACCTTAACATGACATTAAAATGCAAAAAAAGATACTTTTTATTTAACAGTCACCTGTCAAAGTTCTCATGACTTAAGCCGCCTAAATGCCATTGCCAAATGACATTACTTTCTCAACTTAAAGTGACATCAGGAGAAGTAGGTCAGCACTTGTATTAGTTAGCCAGACATTTCTCACACTGCGGTCGATGGTCTGGCGAGTCCACACAGCATTTCAAGATCAGAGAGAAAAACAAGGTCTAGTTTATTGGCATTTCTTTAGACCAAAGAAAGGAAACATCGGTGAAAAGACATGAATCCAGCAGAATTTCCACTGGCACTGGAGAAATCCCGGAAGTGGGACGCCGAGGACATTGAGCACCAAATTCATTACAAAGAACTGGACATTGGTCACTTTAAACACTTACTTGGTCTGAGAAAGGCAGCAGTGTTTAAAGAGAGCCATTTTTAAATAAAATTTAACACCGAGGAGAAGTGGCGCAAAAAGTGGGTATGCACTATTTGCGGCGCAGCACTTTTTCTTCTTTAAAAAAAAAAAAAAAATGTTTTGGGGTATTTTCTATGTATAGTTGCTGTTGTCTTTTTTAAAATATTTTCTGCATTTCTTCAATGGTAAACATTTTAGACGACTATAACAGGCTAGAGTAGGCTCATGAGATTCCATCATAGAATGCTGACATAGGCGGGGGTGCTGTGAGTGCTGAGTGAGCAGGTACGAGTAGTGAGTTGTTATGGAAAAAAGATGGATAAAGCTGACGTGGGGCTAAAAATAGAAAAAGAAAAGAGGGAAAAGGAGATGGCATGTCAAGGGATGCAACAGCAGTTAAATAAGTAGATGGTGAAAGGCAACAGGTAGGATTCAAAGTGTGGTGTCTGTGCTTGGAGGCTTGGAAATATGCATGTTAACAGACTAGCTAGCTAACACTGGGAATGTAGCAGCCAAATGGGGGTTTACGGCTTGCTTAGAATATTCAAAACAGACGTTGCTGAGCTGAAAACTGGCTAATGTAAGGTAGCATCTACAATAAATGACAAGAATTTGGAAAACTTAACTAATGCCATAACTCTGGTTTAACATGGAATAATGCATACATTTGCTACCAAACTTGGAGACTTACAAATATATATATGTTAACAGACAGTTCTCAGACAAGCTAGTGTCTGTAAATACTAGCAGCTAAAGTGGCGTTTACGGCTAGCTTAATGCAAACCAAGGTTGCTGATAGCTACATTTAGATTGTGGTTACAATTGCCATGAATAGGACATATCTCAATTTTAATTTAGATAAAATAACAACTGGTAAATATAAGGTAAATTGCACAATAAATGACAAGAAGCTGGAAAACCTATGCAAATAGTCTGGTTTACCATGAATCATTAATATATTGTGTTTTACCATTAACTGTTCATGTTAGCTGTGCTGTCAGACATACAGGCTATAGTTACATCTGCTGGGTGACATGGAAGCAATAATTACGGGGTCACATCTATCTCGCTTTAAAAAGGCTAAATGGCTCTCCATATTTGTACTTTTTAATGAGACAGACAATGTCACCGATGGCATCAAGTAGAGATGAGACAGGGATAACAACATGTATGAGTTCTATTAGACCACACAGAACTAAATGTCCAGTTAGAGTCTTCCTCACTTTCATTTCATTTTGCACTTTAACATTAGAGTTGCTTACAGATAAAGTCTGATTACTTCTAATGCCAAATGGAAATAATTTAACATGGTTTGTTATTTGCAGTTAGGCAAGTCTTGCTAATGTGAATTAAAAAGGAATTTCTGTATCAAAACCCGGCACATGTGGGAAATATAACTAAACAAATCAGAACGCAGATTTAAACATCCGCAATGCATATGCTCAAATGCCATTAATGATGATTTACTGAACACACACACACAAAAAAAAAAATAAAACCCCATATGGTGATGTCCGGCACACTTATTTGTTTTTGGTGTTATTAATTGATGGAATAATCAGTAGAATACTCGATTACTAAAAGAATCAATAGCTGCAGCCATACACAGCACCAATATCACTAATGATGTCAAAAATACAAATGCACAAAATGTGTTCTGAAGGCAGCAAAAGACTTCATCTAACGGAAACCCACTAGAGAGCAGCACAGCATTATTTATGTTGTGATTTTAGATTAGATTCAGATTAGATTCAACTTTATTGTCATTACACAGGTACGAGGCAACGACATGCAGTTTGGGTCTAACCAGAAGTGCAATAGCAGTAAGTGCAGTGCATTTATTGCAGAGACCCAATTTAACAAATCAAAAGGTGACAAAGTCAGTGTAATTTCCCTTTCTGTTATTCACAAAGACTCCAAAGTCAAGAAAGGAAAAAATAAGTCCCTGTTTGCTAAGTCAGGTAGTTCATAGCACAGGTATTGAAAACAACTGAGTCTTTGAAGATTTGAAGGCAGCGGAGGAGTTAAAGTGACAGCAACCAAAAAAGCACACAAGGTTTTGAAAGACAGAGAGGCAAATGGTAGAAATGCAAAAGACAAGCAAGGCAAGATTGCAAAAAGACAAATTTGAGTCCTAGCTTTTTAGTACGACCATTTACAAGAGTAAAAGAATCTTGGTAATCTAAAATTGGGGCAAGAAGAAAATAAGAGAGCTGGTGAGGAAGATTACTTGTTGAGAAACTAAAGGTGATTCAACAAAACATGTTTTTAACGTTTCTCCTTCTTATCTTAGGTAAGTGAATAATCTCTCTTCCTCCTCCCATTTGCCTGCGCTTGTTCCAAACTAAAGGGTAAAGGATGAGCTGGATTCCTCTTTGTTTTCTTTGACCCTGACTGTAATCTGTGACTGAGTTCACGTGCACATTCTTTAATCTGTCTCATGTAAACGCTGTATACTGTCTACAGTAACCTAGATTAATTATCCTGGTGTGGACATCTATCTGAAATATTCATTTTTTTTTAACGCACCACACTAGTTCATAGGGGCAATTTTATTCTAGAAACATGAGCATTGCCGGTATAGTGCTGCTGTTTAAAGCACTGGTAGAGAATTTTCCAGATTATTCTCGTGCATACCAACGTATTCACTCATTTATGTAATGATGCTCTTTATAGGCTCACAAATTAATATTGTTCGCTCTGGGCTTTCTCCAGGGATTCTAATAATTTTTGGATGTCCACAGGAGGTGACTGAAAAACCACCAGTTTGATGACTTTAAAATGTCCATTTGCATGAAAGCAACACATTACATTTTTGGTATCTACCCAAAGGCTTGACTATATGAAAATACATTAATAAATTTCAAAATAATCACAGCTATAAAAACGGGAATAAATGAAAATATGAATCGGTTGGCCAGCCCGGAGCATATGAGCATGAAAATATCGAAAAGGGTCCAGTTTTGGCACCTATAGGCTTGTTTGCTTCAAAACGAATTACTCCACTAACACAGCACTATTTAATTACAGATATTCAAATTAGGAACAGTCATTTTTTTGTTAATCTAAGTTTGAAATGATTTTACTACCAAACATTACTCCAGTTTTGATACATAAATGATGACGGAAACTAAACATACAGAACAATTATTTATAGAAGTTGTATACTTTAAGTGATGGAAGATTTGTTTACCTTTGTGCTCGTCGCTGAAGTAACTGAAGTAATCGGGGCAGGTTATTGTAACCACCTCTCCGATTCTGGCTGAAGGCCAACAGGCGATGATATCCCACATGCCTTGACAACCTGCCAGGAGGAGACACTATTTACATGGCATCGCTTATATTGTGACAGGAAAACACACACGCGCAGGCCACAATGACAAAATTAAATTGTGTGCTTACTTTACACCCATTACCCCCAATGTAAGCATTTTTTTGTTAAAATTTAGAAACAGAAAGATTATCATAGAGATGTTAGTTTATGATGAATAATTTGGTACAAAAATCTAGGGCTGGACAAGATGGAAAAAATTTGATATGGCGATGTTCTTGTCCTACTACCTCAACGTCAATATTATGGCGATATTATAGGGTTGACAATTGATGCTTTAACAAAATATCTTCACAATGACATTTTATATAAATAACCATAAGTGGCTAAAGATAAAAAAACAACAGAAGAGCTAGAACAATCTGGTAACACAGAAAATGACATCACTGTACAGTAATGCAGCCTTTAAAACCAGGAAAAGACAACAATTAAGCCATTTACAATATTACAATTTCCAAAATCTAAGACAATATCTAGTCCCATTTCACAATATAGACAACCATCTGCTTTAAATCAAAGGCTGGTTGTAAACAACTGCTCAAACTCCAAATTAAATCCCAAATTCCCTGCACTTATAGTATATATTGTAGAAGGAACTACTGTTTTTGGGAATGTTTCTATTTCCATCCATTCAATTATTTTTAAAATGGATCATTTAAATAGCTCACAAAAGTTGTCTGCATAGTTAGTCTTTAATCTTATTTTGGCAAAACTTTCCCTTTCCCTCAATTCTTAATCTCACTTCCTATGGATTCCACTAGCATTTGGCTAAAAAGGTGAAACCAGCACATCCTCTGACACATCGTATACTGAGGCATGAAAAAACAAGTCATACTAGGGTGGAGAGAAAAAAAAAGGAGTCATTACATCAGGAGGACAGTTTCTTTCTGTACACACCAATTTTTCTTTGAAATCATGAAGTCACAGCACAGGACAAAGTTTCAAATAACAAGTGATGAACACATTTCTGAAACAGATTTATTTCTTAGGTTAAAAAAACTGGAAGCACAGTAAGATACAATTCTTCATTTTTTGAGTTTGCATAATGATGTGTGTGTGTGTGTGTGTGTGTGTGTGTGTGTGTGTGGCGCTACATTAACGCTGGACACCAGAAGAAAAACTTTCATGAAATATTCATTTTTATGCCTGTTCTGTTTCAAGAAAGCCAAGCAAAAGCTGGACAATCTTAATATATTGCATAACCACAGGCTGTGAACATATGTTTCTCACAAATGTACACACTAATTCATTTATTAAGCAGCTTGCACTACCTTCCTGTTGAGGAAGCAGATAGGAAAGTAAGAAAAATGAAAATGAAGGACGCTGCCGAGATAAGGAGGAGAGCTGTTTGCACGCACACAGTTTGTGTCTATTCACTTAATGCACTATATACAGTATGTGTGTTGATTTTTATTGAAATGAAACTAGCAAGTTAATAAAGATGGCTGTAATACTAAGGCATGTTCATTTCAGAGTAGAGGTCAGACTTTGTGTATATATTATGTACCCACCGCAGACACAGTGGGTAAGCCAGTGGGTGTTACTTTCACTTGAATCACCATCAAATCCCATCATAACTTCCTTTAAGGTTGTTGTTATTATTCTATAACCTTGTAATGTCATGTGTCTCTAATGAAACACCCTTCCCTTTGACGGCCCTGTACAGTTACACAAGTTTTTAATTTTTCTGGCTGATTTGACCTTCATTCAGGCTGCAGGTTGGGAATATTAAATGTACTGTCCACGCATGTGCAAGACTCCCAGCAATCCACATTTCATACATATGAAAATTTTATTCGTCAGTGATGATGCAAAAAGTTGATTCATAAAGGTCCAAAACCTAAATTTACTGCACCCCAATACCACATGTCTACTCTTATGTTAAAAAAAGTCATGCTAGGGCTCATTATTATTCTTTGTCTTACTTCAATTTGAGGGATAATCACACTTTTAGTTTTGGCACTATGACCCCACAATGCTTTGGGTTGTGGTAACAGAAAAAAATGTTGCCAATGAGTAAGTTAGTCAAGTTATCTAGATGTGGAAAACAACTTGAACCCCTCTTCTCTTCACTTTGTATTTGTTTAAATGTTGGCAAATTGGCACCACTGAAAGTATGCAGAATTAGTTCCTGGTTCATGGATGTATACTGCAGACATTAGGCATCTATCACTGGATTACTTTAAACTGAGATGTGATTATAAAAGTAGTCATTGGTAAAGTCAGCATTATTTTACAATGTCTCTGCAGACACTCTGGAAACCCTGCTATAATAGTGCTTCTTCTAAAAAATCCCACACTGTATTACCCTACCTGGCTATTTATTTACTCATGCTGTTTCCCATTTCCTCTCAATAGCCTGCTGCCCACCCTAAACAGAGAGAGTAATACGTGTTTTCGAGAATGACCTGAAGTGACGTTCCCAAAGGTGCTATTCTCACAGCGCTCTTTCTCCAGCTCAATCTCGTTCACCACGTCACACATCTGCAGCGATAACACCTGTGGAAGATGCAGAAAGCACATTTAGGTGTCAAGAATCGAACATGCTTCCATCAAACTGCAATTAGGCACTGAAAGAATTCGTATTCAGGCTGAGGCCCGCAGACAGGTTACATTTTAGTGAATATGTGCTAGTAAATAAAATCCCTTTATCACTTTCCTGCAGATATCGCCTTTCATGCCACGAGAATGAACTCCCAGCATAATAATACACAGAAATGTTCTCTATGTCTGAAATCCCTCTTGCCTGGCAAATAGATGCTATCATGGAAAAGGATTAGGAAGTCGAGAAGAGAACCACTGAGTAATCTACTGCGATTGTTCATCTGTGTCAACAAAGGCTGAAAAAATGAGGGTTGACAGCCGTTGGCGGAGAGCCAGTGGGGCAATGAAAATGTGTAAGACGAGCAGAAAGGAGCTTGAGAAGGTCAGTGGAGATCAAGAGAGTGTATTCATGAACTCCCAGGGAACAGCTTCACCCTGCTACCAAAGCTACAATGAATACAATACTCAAGGCAAGAAAGGTCACGGTGAGAAAACCGATGCGGCCAAAAAGCAAATAGTATATTAACAATTCTCCAACTTGTGTTCTGCTAATGGTCCTTATAGATGTCTTTACATAAAGTGCCTTGGGCCTCCACCACCAAGGTCCAGTCAAACATGAAATTATCCATCAATCATCTACAAATGCCCTATTCAGTCCAGCGTTGATCTCCAGTACATTTTACACTGTTGTAAGCAGTCGTCAGTATCACAACCGACATGATAAACACACCAAACCAGCATTAATTAAAAGGACACCTCACAGCCCTTTTGAACATATGTACAGTATAGTAGTGTGAAGTACACTTTGTTCATCGGTGTGATCTATTTGTGCCGGGATATTTAGGAGCAAACAAACGTCAATATAAAATAGGATTTCCGCAAGGAACTGATGATGCAGCAATACTGCAGACACCCAATGCCGACTGGAGAATGTGTAGAAAGGTTTTTGTTCAAATTAAAGTTTTTTCATTTTTAAAAACATGAAAAATTATGTAGCATGGCAACTTTGATGTACTGACCAAGCACAAATGCAAATGAACTAGTACACAGCTGGACTGAGGGGAATAGGGAGCAGGGGAAAGTCTGGCAACTGCAAGGCTTATGAGGGAAAGGGGTAATTGCAGGGCAGGAGGGTGTGGCTGTGACAGGTGGAAAAGTTAAGGTGCATTTGGTGAACAGGTGAAAAATGGCCATGAACAAGCAGACTGTGACACGTGCAGAGTGTGATAATAGAAGACTGTCCATCACAAATTCCTCCGCTGAAGTTTTTCTTTGATTAACTTAAACTCAAACTTAAGCTTTAAGGAGGTCAATCAAGGTCAAACATATGATTTACACAAGTGTGATGTTAGAATTAAAAGCCTCTAGTGCAGCCTCCGGACTTCACTGTGAAGAAGGAAAGACATTGTGTCCAGGACAGTGGGGGGATCCAGGCCAATGGGGGGATCCAGGCCAGTAGGAGGCAGTAAAGACAATATGAAAGATATGAAGCAGACGTAAGAAGCTACAAGTTGTACAATATGTCTGTGGCCAACAGGAGGATGAAGGAGCTCAAAAGACATGGCTGAACTGTCAATCCTTCTGCGAGGCCCGATGCAACAGGAGGCTGACTGGGATGTCTGGACGGAGAAGGAGCATAAGCAACAGGAGGAAAGGTGGAAACGAATCCAGCATCAGTTTTCTCAGCTCCAACATGAGGTACAACAGGACCGCCAGGATCAAAAGCAGCTGTTGGAAGGTGCCGCAGCTCCATCTCGCCACTCTGTTGAGCCTACAGCAGAGCCACCTCACATCCTAACAAGCCAAGTCAGCCATGAGGCTAGTCCATTGCATGCGGTTCTAGGAGAACAGCATTCAAGCGTGGTGAGGTTTCCTGGATGGAAGAGGCCTAAAATGCAGCCCTACAATGAAGGTGAAGACATTGAACATTTTTTAAATCACCTTTGAAAGAATTGCTCATGCTTGCCAGGGGCCTCAAGTGGAGTAGACTCTTCATCTAGCACCACTGTTAACTGGTAAAGCCTGTTCTGCATATGTAGCTATGGACAGTGATGACACCATGGACCTTGCAAAGATAAAGGAGGCTGTTTTGCAGAAGTTGGAAATCAGTGCAGAGACGTATCGAGTAAGATTCCGTTCCAGTGTGCCAGGAGAAGGGGTACGCCTCAAGGATGTATACGGCAGACGGATGCTTCGAGAGTAGGTCCTGGGGCTCAGTGACTGCGAGTTGAAGATGGAAACCAGTTGCCTGTCCAGTATGTCAGCCAAAAACTCTTCCCAGGAGAAAAGAGGTACTAAATTGGTGAAAGGAAGCTCTAGTTAATAAATGGGTTTTAGACATTTGAAGTATTACCTCGTTGGCAAAGAGTTTGTTCTTGAGACGGACAATAGTGCTTTGCAGTGGATCCACAAAATGAAAGACACTAATGCTGAAATTACCAGATGGTACTTGACACTTCAGCCTTGTCGTTTCAGGTCCAGTACAGACCAGGAAGAAGAATGTCATCGCTGACTTTTTATTCCGCGACTCTGAGATGTAACGGTTTTAAGGGGGAGGGTGTGTAACGAAGTGGGTTTGCTCACCACTAGTCCCATACAGGTCATTAGTTATAGTATGTAGATAGTTAGTTCCATTTTATTAGGTTGCAAGTTTAAACATGGTTTAAAGGGTTCCTTGTGTTGATACTTACAATTGTTTGTTCCTATGTTCGGTTCCACCATACAGGAGAATTGTTTGGGGAGGGGCCGGCCTAAGCATTTCCTCTTTTATAGGAAAAGGGTGGTAAGGATGACCTCACCGGGCCAAACCAAGTAAAGGGGCTTCTTATGTATAGGAATGTTTATTTTGGTTGTTTTTGGATATTATATAAAAAAGGTATGAGTAACCCTGACATGTTTTGTAGTCAATAGGATAGGAGGGAACTGGTAACCAAGTTCCAGAGGTTAAGAGATTGCTAGGTATTAAAGTTATAGAGTGGATCAACCTGCTTTAGGATTGGGTGGACTGAAGCAGTGGGGTGTGAATTGACAACCCTATATAAATAGTATGATTTCTGCACCTGCAGAAACAGGGAGGTGAAGCTGTGCTGCTTGGAACACAGCCATGTGGTTAGCGCTGCTACTAGTTGAATGTGTAATTGTTTTAAGTTTTTATTATTTAATTATCTGTGTACTGCAGCCCACTGGAAATAAAGACCAAAGACAAAGATGTAGGCCAATTTTAAGAATTTCTAACTATGTCATCTAACTTCTTCATCAGAGAATTTATTAGCACAGCCATGTTCACATTATCAACATCAACAAAAGGTTGCGAACAGAGGAACTCTCTGTAGATACAAATCTCAGATCTGTGAAAAAGCATGCAGTAAAAGCTGTGTGCCCTCTGGTATCACTTCCCTCAAACAATAGCAATAATAAAATAAATGGACTCATCTTCTTGTGACCATACTGTGTTCCTTGTGGCTATGTTTTTGTGATTGATGTTCTTTAATTGTTGTTATGCGTCACCATGACTGTAGAAACAAATTTCTCTACTGGCTGACATTAATTAGCTATGTCCCTAAAACATGTATGGAGGTGACCTTTAAATCCTATACAGATTTGGCTTTAAGTAAAGGTGACTGACTTTCCAACACTGCTGTAGCCAAATGAGCTACTGCTGACTTGTAGGCATTACAGCAAAATTGCATCAAGGGCAACAGTTACCTGTAGGTAAACAACATCATGGAAAAAAATGAAAAAAGCAATACACTATGTATCTCCATGTTATCACTTCTCCACAGAACATTTCTGAGCCTCAGACATTTCCTCACTCACTCTCCCCCCCCCCCATGGATGAGGTCATCCTGACACTATCAAATCCACAGAATTTGCTCACAGGAGTCTTTGCCTGCAACAGATTACAGCAGAAAATCCAACATATCCTGTAAGTAAAAAGCAGCAGCACTGGCCCGACAGGCAGAAGATTTATCTGCCAACATTATCTGTGCAGAGCAACATGGACGGAGGCGGAAATCTCATGTTGCTAATGTCAGACACTTTGGTAACCTTATTTTTGATATGCATGAAATTGATTGTTGGCCAATGTAACAACCAAACACTCAATAGAGGATTTCAGTCAAAAAGCCCTTCATGGGGGAAGGTCATACTTTGTGATCACAGAGAAAATATAAAATTCTACAACCTGTACAACCTGGTCTATCAGTGTTTTATCTGTGTACAGTGTCAGCACACATATCAAAATGTGACAATATTTAAGTAACCTAAGATTAACTAGAGTTAGACACCACTTATGCATAATACCTTAAATTAAAACAATAAAACACTATTTAGAATAGTTTTCATGTATCAAAATATGTACATTTCAAACTCCTTAGAAATGTACAGAACAAAAGTTACCGGTATATGATCATATCATGCAAGCTGGTTTATCAAATAGATAGAGAAGGGGGACTGCTCCAGGTAAAACATGAGGTTATTGGTAATATAACTGAGTAATGAAATTTGCAAGTTGTGTGTTTGGGAAGAATACAAAAAATCACATTATGAGTCTGCGAAAAGTTGATAAATTATCATTCTGAATCATCGTCCAGGTCTCATGGGTAACGCATTCATGTTTCCTCATAACTATAACCATGTCGGCCAATATAAAGAGGCTCTACAAAGTAATACACAAAGTCCAAAGCAAACTCTGCCTTTCTCTAGGCTTATGTTGGAAAAATCTTACTATCACGTGTTCTTTGATTTGATGATGACAAAGAGAGGCTGAGGGTCTAATTGAGAATCAAGAAAAGGTTTAATGAAACAGCATGATGATGATAAGACAAAACGACACAAAACATGATAACACTGCAGCTGACAGCGGACTTGATCTATGCTTCTCCCTCATGGAGTCACATGAGACCAGTCTTGAATATTCCTAGTCACACACATTTATCCCCTGCACCTGGGGGCGGTTCCTTTTCGCCTGGTGTATTCAAATTTATTCTCATTGGTCCGTTGTTGGCACGGTAACATGTTGAGCGCATCTCTGCTGTCCAATGAGGATGAGCTCGGCTCTAAACTCTGCCCCTTTGGCGTCGTTTTTTGGTCATAGATCAAAAGGTTCTATCATATAAATGAGAAATTTTAACAAAACTACAGATATTCAACATTGGATTGTCTTAGCCTAGTCTAAGACCCCAGGGGGTAGGAGACAGAAGGTTACTTCCTGTTCTGTAGCAGAAGGCTTCTTTCCATATGTCGAATGCCAGACTTGACCTGATCAGTTCTTTAAAGTCAGAGGAACAGAGGGGAAGGTGAGAGACAATATGGCCTTCTTGACCTCTTCACAGAGACAATGCATATTTTCCTAACCTGGCTGCATCGTACAGAAACAAATACATTGTTTTCAAAATATTGTTTTTGACTTTTTATAACTCAACTGTCCCTCCTTTTTCACACCTTTTTTGTAAAAAAAAGACTATAAATGTTACTGAAAACAATGTCTTGTCTTGAAGTACATGAACATAAAAATGCAACCAAAAATGTGAACATCCCTGACTCCATCAAGGAGAACTATGGATCAAGTCCGCTTTCAGCTGCAGTGTTTTGTGTCGTATTGTCTTCATCATGCTGTTTCATTAAACCTTTTCTCAATTCTCAAAAAAACATACATTATTCTCAGTCTACTTTTAAATGTCATGTTCATCAGGGGGAAGACGTGCACAAAATTGTCACAGGTTGGATTCGAACGCTGGACCTCTGCGCCCAGGCATTTAAACCTCCTCTCTGTTTATGTGCACCCGCTAAACACCTGCTCAACCACTGTCCCAACCTGACCACCCATCAATCATGTTATTTACACCTATGCTTTTCCTACTGTGACATGCCAAAAGGTTGCGTTGTTGTTTCTGGCTACTACAGGGCAGCGGAACGAGCTGAAAGTTCATGTTGCTAACATGATAACAAACAGTTGCTTATTTTTACATCCAGTAGACATGGAAAAATAATTGCGCTTAAACATAAGCATTTATCTGGAGTCATGGTTCCGGCCACTTGACGAAAGTAAGTGCAATTTTCATGATTGTGTTTTTGGGGACACATTCAAAGTTTTTGCAATTTTATGGACCGACTGATCTTCATTTCTTAAAGTAATGATGGCCACTCGTTTCTCTTTACTTAGCTGATTGGTTTTTGCCATAATATGAATTCTAACAGTTGTTCAATAGGGCTGTTGGCTGTGTTTCAACCTGACTTTCGCACAACACAACCGATGGTCCCAACCACATTAACAGGGCAAGACATGCCAGAAAATAACCCTGACAAGATACACCTGTGAAGTGAAAACCATTCCAGGTGACTACCTCATTGAGAGAACACCAAGGGTTTGCAGCGCTAGCAAAAAAGCAAAGGGTGGCTACTTTGAGGGATCTAAAATATAAGGGCTATTTGAAAAAGATTTCACATCTTTTGTTAAGTACATAATTCCATATGTGTTCATTGATAGTTTTAATGCCTTCAGTGAGAATCTACAATGTAAATAGTCATGAAAATAAAGGAAGCGCATTGAATGAGAAGGTGTGTTCAAACTTTTGCCCTGTACTGTATATATATGTTTTTTTTGTTTTTTTTTTGTTTCTTCAGGCTTTTGGAAAAAAGGAAACTAGTGGCAGGAAAACCAAAGTTTCCCAAAAACTATTAATGCAGCATAAACAGTAGAAAAACTGGAACAAAGTCCCTCATCAGAGGCCCAGGAAATAGACATGATACTGGAATGTGTGCATGGACTTGAACTGTAGGCTGCTGGGATCAAGCTCTCTTCATTGCATGGAGTTAGTTTATTAGGTATAAGCCTGTATATTGTGAATAGAGCCACAAAGAATGAGACCAATGATAACAAAATAATCAGAGTTCAGAGTATGTGATGAATGGGAGAATGTGGGTTATTCATGGAAGATGAGACAAGAGACGATTGGGAGGGTCCTGTCCCAGTAATTGATGCATGAGCTCAAAATGTTGACACAATATTAAGTGCCCGCCAGTTAGAGATGCTGAAAACTTACCTATAATATCTACACTTTGGACAGCCATGAATATTGCTGTAGTGGGCAATAAATCAAAATGTCAATCCCAAACTATGCAGATGATAAGTAGACCTCTGCAAAGCCTTAGGGACACAAAGACACACACACACACACACATACACACACACACACACACACAATGTCTCCATGAGGAAAACATCACATGAATAATTGCCAGCTTAGTTTGTTAGCACAGAGCTCATCAAAAGGGTTACCAGGCTTGTTGCTTCAAGTTTTTAGTGATTGTTTTCCTTTTAAACGGCCGCCCGTCTTGCTTTGTTTGAGTGCAAGATACAATCAAATAAAAACGAGAAGACCTGGCAGGAAAATGAAAGGAGATGCTTGTGTCTGTGTGCGGCCACACAATGCAGAGTATCCCCATCCTACACTTCACTGGAGAGCAACAGCATGCCTGTTCCTCTTCTGTCTCACAGCGTTAGCCAGTGAGCTACATGTGTGCATTGGACATGATTTAAAGATTAAACACTGTTCAAGCCAAACAAACATAAAGACAGGAAATAGCAGTGTGAAATATTAAGTACACTGTTGAGTAACTTCCTATGATCGCTGATAACAACATGTTCCAAATGTCTTAAAGAAATAGTTCTGGGAAACAGACTTATTTGTTTTTAGCCAAGAGTTTCCTTAATTTAGCATAAAGACCTGGCTCTGTTGAATGTCAAAAATTATGCATACCACCACCTATAATGCATATGCGTTATATCTTGTTTGTTTAATCTTTGCACAAACAGACAAAGATATGTGCTGGAACTATTTCCGGACGCTATGATTTCCATAGTGCACAGCTCCTTGTAAGTCCCAATCTAGCCTTTATTTTAACCTAAGTGTGCTTTTTTCAGTAGAGATTTACATGTTACTAAATTCAAACACGTCTTACAACACAAAGTCATTTTTACGAAGAGAGTTGGTACTACATGTTTACAGTTTACACACCAAGTGACTGCCAGGTATACAGTTGACTTAACCAACGGACAAAACTAACAATATTTTGCTGATAAAATGAAGTTTAATAAAGAATTCAAATAATATTTCCCATGAACAACACAACATATGTAGAATTACAAAACGTCATGGCAATAGTGTTTTGCTAATAATATTAGAAAATCAGATATCAGATGTTTCTGCACGCATAACCTCTGTATTAATATTTCTTTATGTATACATGTATGAATAAATAAAACAAAGTTATACCTATTAATTTACAAACAATTAAGTTTAACATATTTCATTCATTTGTGGTAGTTATGTAACACCTTGAGGGGCTATATTAACTTTGTGTTTGATTGTTTCACAGTGCAAAAAATGTTTTCTTGGAACTGATAACATATTATTGAAATGTTTACTATTTTAACGGTGCAACCTTAAACCGCAAATTTCTATTTTGAAACTAGTACAGAGGTACATGCATGATAGATGTTGCTCTCCAGTGAAGTGTAGGATGGGATTAAACACATTACTCTGCATTGTGTTGCCACACACAGACGCAAGCTTCTTCTTTCATTTTCCTGTCAGCTCTTCCCATTCTTAATTGAACTTTGGTGTGAACCGTGCTGGCTTTTTGCTTCCAGTCTTCACTAAGCTACTGTAAGCTAATCATCCTGTTCTAGCTTTATCTAGAGGTAGCCTATTTATCTTCTCATCTAACTCTTGGTATAAAAAGCGAATAAGCATATTTCAAAAATTGTATATACCCTTATATGGTAACCAAGGTACGGTTTCTTTTTTAAAGTTTCTTTTGGTTTCTATCATGTGGTTTCATGTTTGGGGAGAGGCAGGTAGGAAAAGTAATTCTCTCCCACAACTCCTACTCCTATCCCATCTGCGTTGTGTTAAGATGATGGTGACATCCAGCCACTAACATGCACTTTTTAACCACTTATGGCATTTTCTGCGCTCCCTCAACGTCAAATTTCCTCACTATATAAATGCGCCAGATTATGTTATTTTAAATCAGCCAGTCCAAAGCACAGGAAAGAAGCACACCAGGAGCACACCAGGCAACATGCTTTCCACACAGCTGCCTATAAGAGCCACGGAAATATGTCAACAAATGATGTATCTTGTTGATCTTTTAAAGCCTCAGGGTCGGCCAGACATCTGAGAGTTGTCAGAAGTGGGGAGGAAGACATTTTCACACGATTGCTTGGATGTTCCCAGTCTGTTCTGCCTGGAGGAGCTTTATTGACAGGCATTAAAGGAAGCTATGCTGAGTGACTAAAATCCACCTAAGGACCCAACCAGACAGTACCATAATATGAAACCTTGAGCTTCTTAGAATCAGACTTAACCTTTTGATTTTCTCTCACATATTGTTTAGGTATAACAAAAATGATTGTCATTCTTGATCATTGATATTAAACTGATACCTGTCAGAGATAATATGCAGTTCTTTTAAGTAGATGCACAAGTTTAAATCCCTGTCAGGAGTTTTTTGCAGTGAGAGGAAAAGCAAGAAAATAAGACCTAACTGTAGTTGACACTTGGTTTTAACAAGCCTAACGAGAAGACCACAATCCCAAGGTACTTTAGAGCAGGCTAACAGTTTTTCTGATCATTCCATCAGATGGGTGATTTCACTTTTAACCCAACGTCCCTTTACACATATGCATCTGCAAGTGCAGAACATTTTGTGTGCACACAAAATTTCCTGCAGCAATACTGCACTGCAGGATGACATATCACCACGTGGCAATGCACAATGGCTTTTCTTCCAAAGATCTTAGACCAGGAAGCGTATAAGAGACATAAAAAAATACATAAATATATGGGCCTGTGATTATATAAAAAATGTGTGAATTTAGTTCAGTTAAATTACAGTAGAAGAGGAAATGTAACAATGTATATAAGACACCAGTACTTTTTTATTTTTACCCACCAGAAACTCATTTTGTGTGTATTAAATTATATAACTGCATTGCCTTCAGTATTTGTACTTAGACTATTTCCCATTGAAAAAGATTCTGATCAACTAATTATTAAAATATCATTAAAATGGATACCTGTGTTAATCACTCATATAGAAAAAGCAACAGGAAATAGAACTATTTGTTATAAAGGGATTGACTTCAGACTGCAGGGAAAAGTGGCTAAACTCAGACAGAGACCTGAAAAAAACTTAATCTGACAATTTCAATTCTGGGTTGAAATATCTGATTTCCTAAAATCGGATGTCTCAGGCTGTAGGCTACCCCATGATTTGAGAATATCCTCGAACAAAATAGGTTAAAATGACTGATGTATCACTATAAAAAGCACTGAACACTTTTTATATAGTCAGTAATTGCAAAAATATGCCAAAAAATGTTATGTTATGTTATCTTGGAACATTCAAAATGTATTGTCCGTCATCAACATCGATTTATAAACCAGCCGTACAACAAGCTGAATCAGGATTTTCTGGAAGTGGCTTTAATGTCGTTTAACTAGCCTAATTGTCTTTGGCTTTAAAAAATGAGGCTGTAACTGACTCTTATCCACCAACCATAAAAGGCAATTTTCCTTTTAAAATAAAGAAACAATATTGCTAAAGTAAAGGATAGCCTACTTACTTTTTGCAGATATCCGTAGAACAGCAATAGAAAGAACAGCTGTGAAGCATCCATCCTGTCTTTAGTTTTTTGAGGTTATCTTAATAAAGGCTCTTCGATTTCTGCACAACTCCTTTGTAAATAAATGTGTGTGTGGATGAACCGAGGCTGTGTGTAGGTGTGTGCCTATGTTCGTTCAGATGTGTGAGTTGAGCTGCTGCCGCTCCATCGGACTACGCTTCTTCTCTGTGCGCTCCTCCAGCAGGAGAGCTGCGTCTGTTGGACAGCACCGCCCATTCACAAGTCCCCACACACCGCGGGTCCGCGTGTCACAGGAGCCACTTTGTTAACGAGGCTGCTGGTGACCGATTTACGTGATTAAAAGGGGCGCAATTAGTCCTCATTCTAATTCGTGATGCCAGCAGCCAGGTTGCCAACCAAATGTAGGCTATTGTAAACTTTAACCGACTTTTTTGAAAATAGAAATGTAGCCATGTGCTGTTTCCTTGGCCTGAGGACTTCGTCGTGATAAGCAGTAGGTGGCGCTAATTCTCCAGTCAGGTGCTATTAGTCAGGTGCACTGCAGAAGAAGACAATGAACGACTATAGATGACTAAGTCAGTATACTCTGCAATGGCTTTTTTTAAAGGAGAAAACCTAATTTTCTTAGTCTGTTTTTATTTATTTATTTTATTTAGTTTGATTGATGCACCAATTTCAACCTCAGTCAATTTTGCGATATTTCGAGTTCTGGTTCTTTAAATTTTAACATTTGCACTCAGTTTCTTATTGCTCAAAATGAAAATGTGCATAAAACAGATACAGTTAGAAGAGTCTAAAGTAGACTATAGTTCTGGTGGGATTTTGTACATAGCCTACAATAAAAAGAAATATAATCTCAGTGTCCTCAGTGATCCCAGTATTTTCTTCTGCCACAATAATGAGGCCCCACAAGGTATATGAGCCTCAGTGCCACTGTGAGTGTTCATATTACAAAATTTAGTGCAATGGAGACATACTGCAAAAACCTAAGGCTGGAATGTATGCTCTCCATGAAACATCTGTCACTGGCCCACTGAAAAGTCTTTGGATACATGAAAAAAATCATGGAAAACAAGTTACATCTTTCTAAAATAATTCTTCTTTATTTCTACAGTTTGGAGAGTGACAATCAGAGGCACTGAGCTAGAACAACTTCTGGGTGTCCAGCAGCTCTTTGCCATAATCTGCGACTGAAGCTGTATGATTTGTGACGCAATGAGTAAGAAATAGACAGGCACCCACTGAACAGCTTCTTGCTTTGCATGACAAAAAGTCCATTAGGCCTTCCTTAATTGCACTGGTGCTCTCTGGCAATTTGTAATGCATAAAGATGAGAAAACTGTAATGAAGAATAAGATGTGCAAATCCAAATCAGTCACCAAAAAAACCTCTAAACAGAGAGAGAAGACAGATTTTGTGTCCACCACTTTGTTGAACTGTGAATTGCAATGTATGTGACTTAGATGCAAAGAAAAGTTGAGATAGGTAGTAACAGAGGACAAGTTTTCTATATTGGGTCAAAGGGAGGAATTCAAAATGTTCTGAAGACCCTTGCACCTCTCCAAGCCACCTGTCCCCTGCACAGCACCCCCGCATCCATCCTTGATTGCTGGCTCCAGCCTCAGACATCTCCTCCATCTCCTTCAGCCCCACGCTCATGCTGTCACTGCTCATCGACCTCCACTCACAGCTGACTGGACCTCAGAGCACAGCTTTACCCTCATTCTGTGACAGGCCACATTCACCCTGCAAGGCATTTCTCTGCATGAGCCCTTTAATATTGATGGAAAGTATTCTTTGCAGAAGCAAAAAAATATTTTCATTTTCCTCAGATCACAGGTTACTTTTGTTGAGGGGCCTCACTTCATGGTCAATGTTACCTTTCATTTCTCTAACATACTTTCTATTGCCATGTATCTGTGTACATTCAGTGCTATAGAATAACAGGAATCTTGGGGTGAGAGCATGCTTTAGTGTATATGCCATACATGTAATTTGATTATTTCTTCCTTTAGTAATAAAATGTACTTTGTTTGGTTTCTAATTCATTACATGGAAAATAAATCTAGAGTTTCTTCAGTTACATTTTGACATTTTGACCTTTGCATCCAGTACAGTACAGACTACCATTGAAAACTCCTCGTCATAAAAAGTTTTCTGTCTTAACAAGGTCATTTTATACTGAATTAAACTCAACCTACCTGTGTCAGGATGTGCCCACACTAAAGAGGCAATTAACGATAAAGAATTAACTAAATAATATAATATTTTATTTTTTACAATTAGGATAAACAGTTCCTCTTGGTCTCAGAGAGAGGAGGAATGAGTAGGTTACACTTTATTTTAGACACCTCAACTTGCACTTTATCCATCTCTGAGTCCTTAACAGGCTCTGTCCAAAGTCTTTAAACAACTCCAAATCCTTCACATTCAAGTCACGTAAACATAGATTTAATTAGTTGTAACAAGCAGCCAGCCTACCGGAGTTATTTACTGACCATCAACAGCTCCCACTAGTATAGGATGTGCAAGTGGCCTACGCCATTGTGAGCATTTACTGTATACTTGTGTGTGAGTCGCTCAGCACTTAAACTGAAAAAAACTCTGCTGGTTGGCGGTAGGACTTCTATGTCATGTTACTTTTGCGGGAAATTACTGCAACGCAGAAAAGAAAGACGACATTGGAAGAGATGACATACGTACATAGAAACAAATGAAGTAGAACAAGGGGCATTTTTTTGTGCTTGTCCAGCTGGGAGGAGGTCTTAGGGAAGACCCAGGACCAGGTGGAGGGATTATATCTCCAACCTGGCCTGGGAACGCCTCGGGATCCCCCAGTCGGAGCTGGTTAATGTGGCTCGGGAAAGGGAAGTTTGGGGTCCCCTACTGGAGCTGCTGCCCCCGCGACCCGATACGGGATAAGCAGACAAAGATGAATGGATGGATGGATAAAGTATTACCATGATTATATATTACCATGTATTAACAATTATTATTATTTAAGTCTTTGTGTAAACTGTAAATCACTTTTTAATGCTTGAAGAAGCCCAAGTCTTGTAACATGGTTTTACATTTAATCCTTTTGTGGTGCCAGATCTGGAGCACATAAGAACCTACAAAGGTTGAATATAGAACAACTTTTTTCTAGAGTGTACTGTCAAAAGTACAAAAGATGAGCAAGTGGGATTCATGTACCTCCTTTTCATGATAGTCTTGATTCCACCGCTTTCGAATTTGATGATTATCAGTGAATGTCTTTTGAAATATCAAATGCACTTCTCTTGCTGTTCTCATTTCAGCTTTGCCTGCCAGTTACTATCCAAGCAAGTCATCCATGTTAATGTGTGAAGGGGGGGTTTGTAGGCACGATATTAACTAAATGTAATATAGAACATTAATAAATGTGTTTTGGGTTTTGCTCCTCAAGCGGATCCACATTATGTTTCAACAATAAAGCAGGACAATGTTACAGAATAAAACCGGGGTTTGCAGTGTGTCTGTCATCATTACAACCCTTGTTATTATGTCCTTGCAATGTTTTTTTCCAGGAATCCTCCCACCACTGTGGCTGTTGTTCATCATTTCAGGCAACATCTCTTTTCTGCCTCCATTAATAAAAGCCTTAACCCAAGGTGAAGGTGAGAGCATTAGTGTATGTACTGTGTATCATGTTGTGTGTGTGTGCGTGTGTGTGTGTGTATGTGTGTGTGAGTGCCATTGTCAGCTTGTGATTCAAATACATGCAGACAGAACATTCGCCAACTGAGCCAGGTCAGAGTGAATGCAAGAGGAAATTGTAAGTGAGTTTCCACACCTGCGTTTTTGGCCAACACACACAGATTTTACTTTAGAAACGCATGCATGTATTTTACATATTTTCTTCTATGTGTGTATATACTGTGTATGTGTAACTGTATATCGTCCTTGTAAATGTAATTTGATTATTTCTTCCTTTAGTGGTACTTTGATATATGTTCTTCTATATTATTGTTTTATTTCATTCTTACATAATAATAATATTTAACTGCAACGACAGTGTTTCATTTTGCAATCATGTACTGTATAGTAACAATAAAGCTGAAACTTGAAACCTCCCTTGGTTAGCTGTGAACTATGGGAAGGAATCAAATACACGGTATTGTTTTGAATAGGACGTTTTTCATCAGTTGTTCAGGTACACAGCAGAGACACAGCGAGGGCAGCACAGGAACTAGAGATGAGATTCAAATCAATACCGTTGTAATCCAACATCAAGCTGTTATTTAGAATTTTGTAAATATTGTTTCTGTCAGTCACATCTCCAGTCATCTGACTCTGTCTAATTTGTACTTCAGGCACTTGTGCTAACTGGGAATTTAAAAGCAAATTAAAGATGTGAAAGAGGAGGAAGAAGAATCATGTGGGGGCTTGCAGCCCTAAGGTCTTTCTTTTAACATCATCAATCAAAGATCAAAGAAATACTCCACAGAGAATCAACATGGTTGTATCTGAGGTGCTGCAATCAGTGCAGAGTGACAAGCTGCTTTCTGTATACTTACACAATTAACGCATCTGCTCCAGCTGCAAAGTTGCCCCCTGGGTGACGCTCACGGCCAAATATCAGCCTAGTGATTCACAAAATAACAAATATGCTATCATTTCTGGAAGACAAATACAAATGTTGTCTTAAATGTTAGTTTGCACTTTGCCTTGGCTTCTGTGCTGTTTGCTGTGGAGATATACTAAACATTGTTGCAAGTTGCTGGAAGAAGCAAAAATTGAAAACATGATGAGCATCGTGCATCATGATGGCGGAACAGTGTACAGCAATCACATTGACAGCCAACTTGATTTCCTCTGTGGTGAGGTATGGAAGAGCAGCCTGCCAGCTGTCGTACAGACACTCAGCTGTCATTTTAATATTCTAGCTATACATTCATTTTCGTTTGGCTCTGTACATACACAATGCCAAAACCAGAGGTGTAAAGTAACCAGATACAGCCACAAGTACTGCAGCCTGTTTGGTAACAATCATGCGGTATGTGTACTTACCTTAAGTAGTTCAATTAATTGTTACTTTACACCCGTGTTTTAAAATATTTAAGAGTGAAATGTTATGTCCTAACCCAGAAAACAGCTGTATAGGTTAATTCTGCAAGCAGCTCATAATGACCCATTATTACATTTCTTGTTAGGCATTTAGATAGATAGTTAGATAGATAGATAGATAGATAGATAGATAGATAGATAGATAGATAGATAGATAGATAGATAGATAGATAGATATGTATTGATCCAAGAAAAATGGGAAATTATGGTGTTACAGCAGCACACATAAATCAGTCGCACAACACAAAATATAAATATACTGTAAATGAGATACTAGGAAAAATGTACATACATACAATATACATGAAATAACGTAGCTATATATATAGAACTGGATAGAGTATTCAACCGTTTCATTCCTATGAGAGTTGCTCAGTGAAAAAAATGTGTATCAGTGTGTCCTGCGTGTGACCCTTGTACACACATAGCCAGACATTGCAAAACAGCACAGCGGAGTAGCTAACGATAGATGCTGGTCATATTGACAGTCACAGAAGCCCATGCTGACGTGGAGCTCTGTACCCAGCTGACAGACACACTTATTCAGCTTAAAATTACAGTAGGAACCGCTAAAAACACAACAACCTTGCCGTCCTCTTACCCCAATGGACAGACACAGGCTTAGAATTACCTGTCTGAACCACACTTTATTGGCTTAGAATTACGGCAACACTAGCTAAACACATTGCAAACTCACAGTTCTCTCCTCCCAATTTATAGCTCCCCTGTCTTGGCTTAAAATAACTGAACATTGTCTGCTTCGGACGCTGAACAGACTACATGTTGTGGGCTGCTGGGACCCGCTTGCCTGGTACTCCAGTAACATTAGCAGGGTTATGTTTTTCCAGGTATATCTGGCAACCCAACCTGGCTATCAAACCGGGCAGTTGATACCAACACACAGGCCAAAACACAAACAAATTCCATCACGGAGGAGAAAAGGAGAAAATAATGACATTAGCATTGTTGTCACAAAAGATAGTGTTTCAACTTAGCATGTTTCCTTAATATCTGATAATGCATTGGGATCATTTTTGGATTTATTACAGTAACTATATCACATATTGGAGCTTTAGCAGTGGCTAGTAAAAAATACTTTTATTTCATAAACGTTGCTTACATACTTTTACTTAATTTTACCGATCAGTATTTCTACTTTTACTCAATTAAAGGTTCTAAATAGATAGACAGGAGTTAAGTGTGACGAGTAAATTGGTAAAACACACAATCTACAATGACTTGGTAAGCAGTTTGAGCCTGTATGGTGGAATGAAAGCATCATCTCTTCAAGGACAAACAGAGAGCCTCTTTTCGTCCCTTTAATTTGCTCTCAGGGTACTTGCAATCATGAAATCATCAGAATGCTTTTGCTAGAGCAAAGAAAGTGTGTTTTACGTTGTTTTTTTTTACATTGAGGTCATCAGTGCTAAGTGACCCTGACCAATAGAAAGACAGCATGAGATTGAGCTGCAATTGGAACAAGATGCTTTTAAATGCCTAACTGCTGTCCTGATAAAATGGCAGTATCTGTCCCTTGGTTGAATGATTCAAAAACGATGCCTACATAATGGGAGCAAAGTAACTGCAACAAAGTCAGTGTCACTGTATCCTCCTCCACAAAAACCCATCCGTTCTTCCTGGTACATCTGTTCTTCAGACAGTGAGCTGCTACTAGATCACACCTCACAGAGGTTAAGTTAGCTGAATGGTATTTCATACTGAGACCTAACCTTTGCCCCAATGTAATCATTGTGTTACTGTAGTGTAAAATGGGTTTGGCCTTCAAACTTAAGTGGAGGACCTTTCAGAATGCCTGAAGAAGAAAAAAGTGATGTAGGGCAGAAGATAATGGTGCTACTAAATCCTTGAAGTTGAGCATTTATGTTTGTTGAATAAAAAAAGTGAACATACACGTTACAAATCATGCAGTTCAATTACAGTACAGTTAGTGTGTGGCCTTTAGTATTACTCCATCCATCCAGGTCATGTTGCCTCCAGGCAAAGCCATGTCCTCCTGCTCTTTAGGGATCCAGGCCAGATGGAACACATAATCCCTCCAGTGTGTTCGGGATCTTTTCCCAGTTGATCGTGCCCAGAATACCTTCACAGGATGGAGTACATGAAGCTTTTAAACCAGATGTTCAGACCACCACCAGGCTGGAAAAACTGTCTCTGTTGATGTGGCATATCAGAACAATCAGTGAATGTTTTAGCCACGCTAGGAGCTCGAGGGATTGCAGTGCATTGGTCCACAACTTTGATCCAGACTAAAATATTGCAAGTCCTGTTAGATTGATTTCCATGAAATGTGCTACACACATTCATTCCCTCCTCAGGTCTACTTGCTAAACTAAAGACGTTCCCATCAGCCCCACCTCGACTTTGTGTTTAGTGCAAATCAGCAGAAGTTGCAACACGTGGCAAATGTTGTGTGAACACGTTAAATTAAGATGGTTAACATGGCAATTGTCATTCTTGCTTAACATCAGAATGTCAGCTTTGCTACTGTGAGCAACGTTAGCATGCTGTCATTAGCATTTATCTCAAAGCACTGCTGTGTCAGCAGCTTTACTGAAATGCCAGCAAGGCTATAGACTATTAGACTCGTTAAATAGTGTCCAATTGGAAAACATTTGAGTTAAAAAAGATTTTAAACTGTAGTTATAGTTGCAGCAAAATTCAGAATCATGTGGTCAGCATTGTAAATAAAATTCCGTCTTTAAATGCTTGTTAAAATAAAAGGTTAAATCAAAAAAAGCAGCTAAATAAGAGCTAAAAGTTTGGTCAAGGTAACACATATGTAAACATATATAGAACATAAAAAAATAAAAGTAAAATAATTTGTTTATTAGTCCCCAGTGGTGAAATTACTGCACTACACTCTGTGTACACACTTTTGTTAGTACTCACACACACAGGCTTGAAATACACACACATGCTCAGGACCTATACATGCACTATACATGGAGAGATGTCAGAGTGAGTGGGCTGCCAGCTAAACCAGCGCCCTGAGCGGTCGGGGGGGTACGGTGCCTTGCTCAAGGGCACCTGGCAGTGCCCAGGAGGTGAACTGGCATCTCTCCAGCCACCAATCCACGCTCCCAACTTTTTGGGTCCATACGGGGATTTGAACCAGTGACCCAACCCAACTCCCTATGGACTGAGCTACTGCCACCCCCTATACAACATATATGGAAACATGATTTGTTTTACATTTCTAATGCTCATGTTGCAAGTCCCTTTTGATAACCCAATACTCTATAATTCATGTACAATTCAATATGTGTCCAGGAGGATCTGAACAGAACACACTCTGCAAGGACACCTGAAGAGCAGCCTTGGCAATCAAAACGAAATTGATCAATTTCTAAACCTCACTGCTGCTGGATAAGGAGTCGTTGTGCTGAAAGTCTTGTTCAACAGCTTTTATTTGTCACAGCTTTGAGGAAAACTGGTAGCATTTAAGTCTAGTAACTATATGACATCTGTGTGGAAAGCCTTTGATTCTCCCAATTACTTGCCAAATATAAAAAAACTTACATTATATCCTCATAATCCTTTGAAATACTGGCATGATGGCAACAGTGCACTAGGTTTCTTTGTTCATGTTTCAAAGGCAGTGTTGCAAAAGGGTAAAGTGAATATCTTGCAGTACAATATGACACATGAAATGTGACACCTGGTGAGTAAAACGTATTTAAGCTGCAAAGCCTCAACGGAGTTGTCTAGGAGCAGCAGGCCAGCAGAGACATGAGTTGAGAGGAAGCTTCATAAAATGTAAAGGTAAAGGATTTACACAGGTTGGCATTCAGAGAACATCTTAATCAGTCAGTGTTGGTCGAGTTCACCTAAATCTGGTCCTCTGTCTCTAAGCGCAGCAAAAACAAAAATAATAATACATGGTAGACACTTGCAGCAGAAGTAGCATGAAATTCTGTAAAGAAAAAAACAATGTATAATAAAAATCGCAGTCAAAAAATTATATACATACTGTGTACATATTCACAGTCAAGTGTTTCTGTTTTGAGCAAAGACACAATACACTAATTGCCTGTATTTGCCTGTAGCTTCACAGTTGTCGGTTACAGTTTTAATCCTGAAGATTTTTGCTGTTTACAAGCAATAGCTTTATTTACTCTTAATTACTGTGCAGTATACAATCAAAGAGTTTACCTTAGACATATCCAAGTATAGTCAGGACATGAGGTTTTCCTCTTTTTTTTTCCAATAGTGAGGAATAAACATTACACCAGTGTCCCTTGTCCAGAGAGAAAATGGATAGTGTCAACAGATTTTCTTCTTAAACAATTACACATTTCAAACATTTCCCATTTGAAATGCCAGTTATTTCATTAACGATAATTTGATTTCAATTTTCAGTTAATATTTTTAGGAGGTGCACATTACAATTTCTCAAAGTCCAACAAATTACAAATCTCTCAAACATTTAAGAAGTGCAAGTGAATATTTGGGCTTTGTGCTTTAAATTGATTTTTTCCAAAAGTTATACATAAATTCTGCATGCATTCAGCTGAGTCAAAGTCTAGAGCTCATGACGGAGCGCTAATTTAGATGTTAAAGCAAAGGTTAACTAACTGCATGAATAAATACATTTGTTTAATGCCAATATCACCATCATGATGTCAGTCAAGTGTATTGTATCAGTGTGTGCCTGAGACCTCCTTAGCCTTATTACAGACACTGAATAAAAGGGTTCAAGTGATCCAGTGAGTAAACTTGCCTCTAATTTTCTCCAACACTGCCTGAGAACAGAACACCTCACCTCATCTGTCTAAATGCAGCAGAGAAAACCACTGTTTAAAAAATAAATAATAATAATCTATTTCTTGAATTAGGGCACATTGAGTTTTTAAGATAAGATACGATAGAAATATATTTCTATACATATTTTATTGTCCTCTAGGGTAAATTTTGCTTAGACAGTAATACCCACAGCTGTAAAGAATTTAAAACAATAGTTACAAAACAGTGATAGACACACATTTACTGGCTCTGTAACATCTATTTAAAAGTAGTCTACAGATGTGACGTTTCACTCCCAGGGTTGCTCCTTAAAATTTCTTGTGGATTTCATACTTTTTATCCAGATGTCAGTTTTCTTCCGTTTTTGTTTGTGTTGAAATTTTAAACTCTGGTCAATTTATGGGGCCTATGGTTGACCGCTTCTCAGATCTCTCCATGGTTAATTGAGACAGCTAAATAAGATATCTGTCCAACCTGAGTTTTCTCTCAAAACTAAAACAACTTTTGAACATACACATTCCACCGAAACAAGTTCCTTCCCGAGGCTATTTTGCAGAGGCCCCATTGCTTTGCCAAGGTGCCAACGCAGCCCATGAGAATTGTGATTGCTTTAAAGAAATCCCAATAAACCAGAGCGTTGTTTTCTCCCATCCCGGAATGCTCTCGGAGTAGCCAGACCCTCCTCCGCAGTGCTGTGGACGTAGGTCTGGCAAAGCGAGACCAACTTGAAACTAATTGATTAAATTCCACAGAATGTGTGACAGGTGTATTGACATGCGTTTATGAAAAGTACAGGACTGGTTTCTTAAGAAAACAAGATAAAGATGTGTAAAGTAAAACCATTACTATTGAAAAAAAAAAAAAAGTAACTAAAGTTGTATTTGTTAGTGTCCAGCTGTTTGGTATAAGATGCAGTGGCTTTTTCACACCTGAATCCTCACTCATGCAGAAGCTTTGTTTGGTGCAGCCCCAGCGATCACACACCCTGGTCCTTTATCTTCACACCAATTGAATTAGGGTGATTACATCATAGATCAATACTGCCAGAGAACAGACTCTGAACACAGAAGACTGCTTCTTCTTTTTTTTTTAACACATCCTTCTGGGCCACATCCAGACGAACATTGTAGTTTTATGGTCTTTTGTTCTCCACATGCGTCACAACTTTTTTTTATTATCTTTTTATTAAACTTTTTTTTTTACTCTCAACTCAACTCAATTAAAATTACACTTTCCAAAAACGTTTTGCAAGTCAGATTCATGTTATTGAAATTAGGATGAATAAAAAGCACTTACCATGACTACCTACAGCCAAACCTACACACAGAATGTCAATGCAGATGTAGATGCCATGTGAATAAATTCACAAAGTAATGTGTTTTGTCGACGGACATTTTATTTTTATTTTACAACACTATCCTTTCTCCGCTATCCTTCATTTATTTAGTTTAAGTTGTTACTTGACAGTACATTGCTGATCATACAAAGTGTGATAGAATATTGACTTGCACAGCCTTTGATGCCGGCTCTGAATGTAACTATTTATCACCGCAACCAGAACTCAATTCCAACTCATGCAACTTCGCTCAGCAGGACTGAGGAGACTGTGAAAAAAACGTATTTTCACAACCTGCTGCGTACACAACAGGTGTCCAGCAGAATCCAGTATATCAAAGTGCATGGAGACACCTGCGTAAAAGACATTTCGCAAATGACAGTGTGAATGTTGCCGTTCATGGTGACAAGCATGAGAATTATCAATACACTAGTCTTTCGTTTCATGGGATTGCCTCATTGCTACCGGATATTCCGCCAGATGTCCCTTATTTCAGCTAGATGTCCATTACCTTACGCTTTCTTTGTGATGCCATTATAAACTCTGGTCAATTTATAAGTAATAATAATAATAATCTATTTCTTGAATTAGGGAACACACTGTTGAGTTTTTAAGATAAGAAACAATAGAGAAATATGTACACTGTATAAAAAATCTAAAATATCAACAGCTAAAGTCAAGTACTGCTATCAGTACCTCAGAATTAAAAGGCACAAAAAAAAATCAATACCCCATGCGGCAGTAGCATCATCATACCATATTGCAACACAGCTAGGTGACATAGTGCATTCATGAATAAGAAATGTAAAGGCCTTTTACACCTGGGTTGAAATGGAGAAAAAAAACAACGAATAAACATAGTAATTGTTCATGCTTGTTTGGGTTCGAACCCTAGACTGTACAAAACTGGTTCAAGCTTTTACACCAAGGCCGACAAAAATATCCAAGTTCTGTGCATTCCACAGAAAATTAAAGTTTTGCACCGTCACACAATCATTGATTCATCACTGTTTTTAAATCACACTCACTGGATACTGTTTACAAAAGTTACAAAGATGCACTGCAAAATACAAAAGTTCAAGGATTTAGTGTGGATGGGCTCATACAAGGAATTTAAAGAAATGTTAAACTAAAGTGTACATTTTTTCATAACAACCTTAAAAACTCTTTGTCAGAGTGAACAGTTTTAAATCAAGCAACATGACATTTTAAATGTCTTGTCACCTATCCTGCTCTCCATATACAGAAAGGAATTTACCTGCAATAGCAACAGACTGTCCCTTTATGAGTACGCTGATGACATGGCCTTAGTGGCCTGAAACTCAGGACAGAGGCGCAGGTGGAGGAACTGGTAGAGATGTTGGTAGAGATCGACCACCACCCTGTATCCTTCAACATGCAGACGGGGTCAGCAAAAAGGCCCAACAGAGGGCATCAGCTTTTCCCATCAGCCAGCAGCTTTACAAGTGTGTCAAAAATTGAACTTAAGAAAATCTTTCATTTCCACTGCAATATCCAATTTAAACAAGGCCAAATCAACTGTCACTACATTTGAATGCAGCTTTGCACACCTGCTCCTATTTAATTATGGGATTGTTGGAATGGAATTCTTATATAATTTCATGGGAGTGAAGAAAAAAAAGTGCTGGGCGTTGGCTCACTGAAACTCAGGATCCAGTGATGCCGTTCAAACATTTTATTGTCCTCAAGGCAGGTAAATGGTTTATACTTGGTTGCATGTGGATGATGGATGATTTTGGATCATTAATGCATCCACATACTGCACAAGGTATTGTCCTTTTCTCTTTATTTTGAAAAGGATTGAACTCAGCAATATCAATCCTTTCTTTTTTCTGACTGGTGTGGTTTAGTTTGGAGGGAAAAGATTGTCAGAGGCCTGAAATTTATAGTTACATAATCTTGGAAAGGGGAGTATTTTTAGTCATAATTGACAGTCTACGGATGATGCAGGTGAGGTAAAGACTGGATATGTAACAGTAGTCTTTCCATGGGTGCATGTTTTTATGTTGTTTGTGAATGTTCTATCAATAAACACAAAGTGATTTGAGCCTTGAATCTGTTGCGCTAACACCTACAACACACACCTGAAAGTAACAAGTCAACGTCCAATGACGGATTGGAGATTGTCGATAAAGGAGATCCCTGCAAGGAAGGCTGGCTGAGAATAAATTGAAACACTCCATCATAAAATAACAGATTAATAATAGGGTACAGTGTGTGCAAATCCAAAAGGATTTTTCTTTTCCTTTCAATGTATATTGATTGTTGCTCTTAAACTTTGTATCTCCATTATAAACCATTAAAAGCAATGGGAAGATTGTCCACTTTCACTTTAATAAAACAAAAATCTTTCTAAAATGTATTATCTCAGGCTCCTGAATCAGTATATTGGAGGCACCTGAGATGGCCGAGTCAAGGTCTGCAGTTGATGCATTTACTCTATTAGATGGATTTCAGAGGATACTGGCTGCTTTTCAACACCATTATATCCAGCTTCAAATGTCACACTCACAAGGTGAAAGAGGGAAGATCCGCAGAGCTTTTACACTAATTGGTAGCTCTGTGAGTGCGACAGAGTGAACGGGGAGTCCTCCTTTAAGAGCCTCTGACGAGCCACCTGACACAATATCTCTCCACAGGACACCAGCTGCCCAGGCTTTGATTGTAGCCAGAAATAAACCTGGCCGTGACTATCCTGTCCTCGGTTTGCTACTACGAACATCCTGTCTGGATCACAGATGGGAGGGGAGGGGCCGGGGGAAAAAAGTATTTAAAAAGTCACAAAACTAATGTGAATATTTGATAAAGGGATGAAGCTGGCGATAATGCATATATTTAACCGATTTCATAAGAAGACAACAACACTGTCTGACTTCCCTTACCCTGCTGTGGCTTTTGGCTCCAAACTCATTGGTTCCTAATGGACTCATAAATAAGCAAATAAAAAAAAAGTGGGTTTCAAATAGGTACTTTAATTTTTTATTTACTCAATTAATTCTAAAAACAGCTAGACAAAAAGAAATCAAAAAGAGGAGAAAATGTTGCGTTTGTAAGGGACTATTTTAAATCAGTCAAAATAAAAACAAGTCCAAAAAACAGTCCAAGCAGGGCTTAGGAGGAGGAAAACAAAAAGTCCATGGGGCCGTGGAAGGGCGGGCACTGGTGAAGCAGGGAAATGACCACTTGGGAACTGGGGAGTTGGGAACTGGGGAGTTCCCAAGTGAGTCCCAACTCAAGGAGTGCTGCAGCCAGCAGCGAAGACGCCATTGGCAGCTTAGAGCTCCATAGCCTGACATATTGTATATACATGCTGGATTTATAGCCAAACCTGTCCAGATCTACTTTGTTATTCTCCACCGGTCCTCTGTGGACTTACTGCTAACGTTTCTCAGGCCTGTCTCAGTGAAAGAGAAATAGGATGCACCGTGCCATTATTCACTAAATCACTGTGCCATTACTTAGTCAGTTTTCAAGTCAAGTTTTCAAGTGAGTCTGAAAGAACAAAACTATTATAGACAGACAGACACAGACATACAGACGGGGCACACATCTGAACTGGTGTCTTGTTTGATTTATTTTAAAGTCAGGGTTATTTATTATTACTTATTGATTAACCAATGTTTTCATACAATTAACTCAAACTGTCAGTGTTGAGCCCTGCTTGGTCAAGTTAGCATTTAGCATTTGGAGTAGCAGGAGCTTAACACGTATCATCATTTTGATCTCTTGTCCACTTTTACACAATTAAACCCTTTACATATGATGGATATTTTATCAGATGACTCTAAAGGACTTATAAGCTTAATAAGCTATTTTCAAATTCACATGAAAGGCTATTGTTATTCTCCAGCGGATTTCCAGGCAACGTGGAGAAGGCTTTGAAACCAAATTTAGAACTTCATCTATAACAGACTAAGTCTATTGGATATCTTGAAACCTACAAATTGAATAAAATATGTATCTCCTTGTGATCTAATTATCTCCCTGCAATCTAATTTTTAAAAAGTTAATGGATAAAAATAGTTTAGTTAATTAATGTCTTATTTTGTAACAAACTTGCAGTTAGATTCACTATTTCATATTTTTTATTTATTTATTCCTAAATATTTTAATTATTTTGTTTTCATTTCATACATGTATCTGGTATCAACATGTATTTTTTCCAAATTTGTAAATTGTCTTTTTACTATCTTTGTTAATAAATGTTATTACATGATTCTTAATTGTATTATATTTCTATGCATGTCATCTCTTCATTTTATTTTATTTTACACAGTCAAGTCATTTCACCTTTCATTGCAGGATCAGAAAGTATTAGAAAAGTACAATAGAAAGTATTAGAAAATGTTTGTTTTTTTTGAGTTTTAAGATGTACAGTAGTTTTGTATGTATGCTGTGTGTCTGATATTTTGCTGCTGTAACACTGTAATTTTTTCATTTTTGGGATCAATGAAAACCTACCCATCTACCTACAATGCGCAGACGTCCCCATATCTGTATTTATACTTCCCTCTCCTCAAACCTGTCTCAGAGCCCGGGAAGCCCGCAGGGAGTTCATTGATTTGCTTTTAAGCGATAGCGAGCCTAGTAGTTTGACAAAGAAACTTTACCAAACCAGCGGTCAAAAGATGATTGGAATTTTAGATTCAAATGTTGTTTTGCTCCCAGAAGCATCATCGAGACTGTAACCCTGTTCTACTGTAGGTGACCCTTTATAATTTATTTCCCTTCATTACCCTTGGAAAACTCAAGTCCAGAACAAATCAACCCTGTGTGTTTTGTCATAAGTGCAACAGAGGATCAGGGGACCAGGATTCAATTAGCATGGGAGATTGTGAGTGGATGTGATGAGATTGGATGCTCAGGTGTAAAACAGGTAGGGGTCATCAAGGTGTAATGATTTCAATTAAAAGTGTCAAGGGAGAGGTTATCGTATCACAATGATCTTTTCATATACAGAGTAAATTAATGCTTAACAATGTGATGTTTAAATTACAACAGCGTATATTGAAGTTGATTCCCAACGGAAAAAAATGTGTTTATGCTATATCAAAGGATTTGTTCTTTTCTCCAGATCTCCAGTCCCCTGCAATAAAAGTAATTGAACCACATTAAAAGAACTAAATGTGTCAACTTTTATGTCATCCATTAAGCATACTTTTAAAAAATGTATCTATTATACTCTGTTCTTGCTAACACAGATTCATTCATATTTCTAGATTTGGGGAAGTCTATTCAAAAGCTAGAATAAAATGAAAGTAATTATATCAGTTTATTACTATCATATTAGTTTTTACTACCGTCTATTTGCCCCAAAAAGTGTGAAGTTTTCAGAAATGATGTTCATGGACCATAATGATTGTATATTTGTTCATAATTCCCAAGTATAACTGCTTTCACTGCTTTATATTGTGTCTTTGTTGTTTATGGTGTCTTCCAATCCTCCAGCATGAGCCAACAGGTAGTTTTTCCCAAACATTCCCATGTTCTAACCTTTGCAAAAATTGTTCATCAAATCACATTTTTCTCTCATCATATAGCACTTATATAAAGGACCAAACTAATGTTTTATAGTATGATATGCTACCATGCAACAGACTTCCACCCTGATTGCTTGTGATAGGATTACCAAAAATTTGCTTAAGAAGAACGAAGAAAAGAATGTAAATAAACAACCCCATTTGAAAAGCTAAATGTATTTAAGATTAGATTTAGTAGATTTTGATACAGGGACCCACTATAAGACAGGTCCTCAACATGAGGTCAATGTACAGGAGTTTATCTGTACATTTCACACTACCAAACAAAGAGTAAACTGGCCACACCGTTACCCTGGGACATCGGGACAGTTGTCCCTTACTCAGTCTCAACACATGCAACACATAACCAAAAGGACCACATGTTCGGTCCAATGCTAAACAAACTAATGTAAACAATATTACAGCGAGGCATTTCCTCTGTGTATTTCCCCACTGCACAATGGACATAAATATCATTTATTATTGTGCAGGAATTTATTCAAAGCCCTGTTGTGCCATAAGTGTCAGTATCTTCTGTTGGCTGTCAACAAGGGTGTAACCAGGATGTAAAGCAACACTGGAGTTTATCCTGGGAATGCAGGTTTTTCTGCTGTCTATTATTTAATTCCGCGTGCAAATTTGGAGTGTGAAAGTTGCACAAATGCCTTTAATTTTCCTGTTATATCAATGGTATCTTTTGGGGAAAATGCTAAAATAATTATTACAAAGTAATTTCCTGTTATTTGCCTCAACCTGAAAGAATTAGATTACAGGATGACTCATAGAGTAACACACAACTCTTCCACTGTAAAGAGTGTATTATTCACTGTTGTGCTTGTTGGACCCAATACTTATGTTCAGAGCCAACTTGAACAAAGGAAGGAAATCATATTTAATGTTGAAGTCTGGTCCAAGAACTGAGATTAATCCCAGAAAAATTGTATAGCCTTTGTGGGGACAAATGTACTCATGACATGCAAAGCTTATCGAAGGTAAATACTGTGTAATTAATACTGTGATTATGAAAGTGTTCACCGGCCTGTCAGGTTTTAGAGTGACATTGTTTCTTCCTGCCTCTTCAGGCTTACAATGCAGTAATTTGTTATTCAGAAATGTAAATATTTGCTGAGGGCCTTTTGCTGCCTTGAAAAACTGTGTTTAAAATATATCAAAGTATGCACACGCTTATTTCAAGAGTAATATCTCTGGACATTAAAACAAAAAACTGTATTGTCACTGTCACCAATTGCCATCTGTGACAGACTTCAGCTTTGCAGTGCTGTAACTCTGGTGGTTAAATGAGTCATTACTGTGTCAAATTCACTTAAATTAGATGCATTAAGGAAAAGCGATGCGAGTAGAAAGTACATTCTGTGGGTGAGGGCTAAGATTAAGCTCTGTGTGAAGCAGACTCTCAGGAATACATAATTCAGTGGCTGTCTCACTACTTATCCAAGGATGAGATTCTGCATTTTACCTCCTTAAGGTAGCAAACAAAAATACACAGTCCATTTATTTTCCCTTTTTTGCTGATTGTGTCAGTTTTTCTATTAATGGCTCTCTGGATAACAATGGCCAGTCTGCCTATACCGAAATTTACCATACAATTTGTGTTTACTTCCAATTAGCAAATGTTAGCATGCTAAACTAAGAAGGTAAATATGGTTAACATACCTGCTAAAGATTAGCAGTGTTTATTGTGAGCATGTTAGCATGCTAGTATTATCAAGCCTCACAAAACGGCTAGCTTAGACTTATTTTAAATGTACTTATTTGGACATTCTTTGCTTGCTTTATTCTTAACTTCCAGGTACTAAGGTCTTTCATAATCACTAACACAATTTAAACAATCTTTCATCTTTAAATGTTCATTCTGAACACAAAATCTTTCACAAACCATTCACTCCATCACCTTTTCTTTCACAGGAACACAATCAAAAGATGTAATTCAGCACATTTCCTTGTACAGATGTTGTTACAGGCAGCATATTTGGTCACAGAACATAATGTAATGTATAATGTATAATTCAAGACCTGCGAGGCCGTGCCAGTATACTCTGGAGGACGAAACAGCATGGACTGAATCCTGCCCAGAGGCGAGTCAGACGGCCGATGCACCAGGCACAGTTAAAACTACACATTCAAAAGTGATAAATTATCAAAGTGGCAAGCTGTTGAAGCTTGACTTTAGAGAAGACGCTCTATTTCTTTGGTTTGTATTGAAGTCAGGGATGTGGGATTAGTTCAATTTGAATTGCTCTTTGAGGGTGTCTGCATTAGTGATGGTCATTGTAGCCTGCAGAAACATACTTAACATTTTGGTAAGGGTAGCATATAACAGCTAAATCACTGTACAGTAGGTTAAGGCTTATTCAAATATCAGAGAGCAATCTTATCCCAAGGTTCTTGTGTAACTAACATGTTGGTACCAGTGTATTATAAACTATTCAGTGGCATGGGGCCGCAAAAGTTAATAGATCACACATAAAAACATAATTCAGTCTACATGAAGTAGGCCAGTAAATGTTTCATGAGGATGAAATCATTTTGTGCCAAGTTATGTGAATGATATGACCAGGGACCTAGTGTACTTATGTCTACTACTCCTAGTTTGGGCCTCTTACGTAAAAGGAATATATTCAGGTAAAATAGGTAAAGAAAGGACCAATATATGAGGATAACTTCTGGTTACTTTTTATTTAATGTAGTTATTTTGCACTGTAGTACAACACTATATTTGCTTAAGAATCAGAATACATCTGTCACTAACCAACTGTATATAAATGGCCAGTTAGTTACCAGTAAAGACAAGCAAAAAAAACATATTTACAAGTTATCTTTATTGGTTTTAACAGAATTATATCATTACAAGCACAGCTAAGGGTCAAATTCATTAAACATGAAACAAACAAAAAAATCCATTTACATCTTTTAATTCTTTCAGAGCTCACACATCTTCAGTCGTTTATTTTAATTTTACATATGTAGAATCATGCGGCTGGTTACCCAGCAGCTACCGAGCAGACATCTTCAATCTGAACTTTCTGATAATATCCTGGTGAAGTGCAGAACTGCAGGCTGAGCAGTGATGTTCTGGATGCTGTAAGCATGACCTTTGTGAAAAGAGCAGTCCCATCAGCAAAACAAACAAACAAACTCACTCTTAAATCTTCATAGGTATGCATCTCTGATGTAGCTGTAAATTCAAGCTCAAAAGGTGTAGAGTACACACGGACACAGCAATTACAGAGAAGAAGAAATCAACTAAAACACAATTAAACATTTTAATTCCACCTTAATATATGTAATAATATTCTTACCACATGGCACCATAAAGGATGGTCCGGGATAGAAGCGTAAATTCTCGCCGTTGATGGTAACACTCACAGAGCTTGATAATAAGTTAAAAGCCTTTAAAAAATACAATTAAAAGAAATCATTAATAATAAAACACTTTTAAGATACCTGGTGTACAAAAGGACTGAGAGGGAGTCATTAGGATGACATGAAACAAAGGAGTAGAACACAACGACAAGAAAATGACAAGTGTACTGACTGTTGTGGCACTGTGATCCACCCACAGCGGCTTCTTCATGTAGGAGCCCAGCAGGATTTTTCCACTACAGAAGGAGCCACAGTTCAGGTCCACCAGGAAGCCAATAGCTCTGCCCTTATGGGAGTACCAATCAAAATGGTCTGGAGTGATGTCAGGACTTTCTGCAATAATAAACGGAAACAACAATTATACAAAAACAGCGTTAAGAGCTTACTACTTGTTTTGTATTTATGAAATTCATTGCAAATAAATCTAAACAAATTGTTTAAAAACAGATTTTTATCTGACGTCTTTCCTTACTGTCATCAGGGATAGGCCAGAGACTCTTAAACCACTCTCTCAGGTTGGCCTTATCCTGCGGCTGTAAGACCAGCCGTTTGAGAGGAGGACCACACAGATCTGATAAAGAGAGAGCAGCATGGACTCTGGGGGGTGGCAGAACTGGAACAAATTAAAAAGATAAAATAAAGAAATCTTTATTTTATTTTCTTATAAGGAATGGTTTGGCTATTAATCTAGAAAAGTCAGTTTTCAATGAAACCAGCAGAAGGCCCTGTTTAAACTGGTAACCTGAGGTGCACATCCAGATGTGAAAGGCCCAGCTGCTGAAAGGGCGCCGTGTAGATATTGCAGTCGGGTTGCTCATATTTGGGGCCTGACACAACTGTTAAGGCTGATATTTTTATTTTATAAGACTGAGCTCACACCGGCACTTCTCTCTACTTTGTCTACAATGAACCTTAAGCATGATTTAAACTTCTGCGTAATATCTACGCTGTGGCTACGTACCTAGGTATGCAGAGACACAAACCTATGCCAGAACGTAAGCCATAGCTTGATGTGCACCCCTTGAAAATGTAATAACATAATGGTAAAAAAACGGCGCTGGCTCAGTAGCGTTGCATTTCCCCCTACTCATTTCCTGGTTCTCCTTCTCCATAAACAACATGCCATCAAGGAGAGGGTTAATTTCATTCCAAGTTTTTTTGTGACAAAAACAGATTCTTTTTCCTGGAATGGATATTTGTTTATGTTTACCAATGATTCACCTACATGTTTTCTGTTTATACGGTAGCGCTCTACATAACATCCATTTCCAGCAAAACAGAGCGAAAGCAGAATATGCATACACAAAACAACTAGTTATTAGAAATGTCTCATAATATATTGTCTCTAGAAGTGTATTATTTAAACTTTGTTTGTGTTAAAGAAGGAAAAGAAAATTACAAAGTCAATCACAATAAATGAAAATCTCAATACAAATCGAATCAGCACCCATGTATTGTGAAATAATTGAATCGGGACAAAAACATATCGTTCTAGTTTTTATATATATATATATCAAAATAGGTTTGAATTATAAAGTAAATTTATGTATTATTTAAGAACATACTCAAGTCCTCATCCTCCTCATAATGTTCCAGCGGAATCATGGAAGACTGCCCACTTCTGAGGGGGTTTAACCTGCCAAAAAATTATTGACAAAATTATTTAAACTACTAATACAGTGAATAAGAGGGAGGTGTTCAGAGTAACATTTAGGTTTTCCTTACCTGCCCTCTGACTGACTCTTGCTGGCCTGTAAGGATTCACCAGCATCAATACTGAGAATATCTTTGGCAGTCGTATTGAATGTTGCACAGTCAGTAGAAGTGATTGCCTCCGCACGAGGTGCAGTGACTTTACATCTTCTTTTCTTACCAGCATCTTTGCTGCTCACCACCATCGGGGTCTCAGTGACTGTATTGAAAATGTCTTTAAATGTGGCCAGAGAGCGTTTGACAGTCTTTGGAGTCAACAATGGCTTAGGTTTCAAAAGAGGCACAAGAGAGCCCCCTAGTGGTTTTGATTTGACTGCCATGTTGCCATTTTTAGGGGTTCCAAGTCGAGCTCTGTTCTGTTTGGATGGCTGTTTTCTTTCCTTACGAGGTTTGGGCTCCAGCTTCTGAGGCGGTGAGGAGATGCTTTCTACTTCCTCAGACCTGTTATCAACTGCCCACCAGTTCCCGGGAGGTTTCCTCCTCCGTCTCGCTGATTCTTCTGACAAGAGCTGCTCCCTCGGTCCTCTGGGAGAGACAGGCGCTGGCGTGGACAGTTTTTCGTGAGAGACGTGATGGTATACTCTTTGAAATACCTGCTGCCCTGTAAAACATCACATTGTAGTACATTACAGAGATTATTGGTTGGTCTTTACATTTACAAAACTGAAATGCAGGTATTACTTGAAAACTAATATTTCAAGCATGTTTTGCTGATAACTTACTTACTTATTAAATTTTACTAAAGTAGGATTTTAATACAGCACTTTAACTAGTAATTGAGTATTTTTAAGTAGTCGTATTGGTACTTTACCTAAGTTAAGGATGGGAGTAGCTCCCCCACTACTGACCTTACCTGAGTTATGGCTGTGGTCTCTGTTTGTCAGGTCCAAAGGACTAGACTGGTCATCCAGGTCCTGGTCCACAAGCTCCTGCTGCGCCTGTTCTTCAAACTGCTCCGCCTTATTCGTGTGAAATCCCTTGTCTGCTGTGTCTCCTCTTGTTTTTCTGTTTTTGTTCTGTTTGGTTTTCTTTACTTCAGCTTTATTTGTGTTATGACTGGGTGAAGTTGCGGGCAGTGTCCGATTCCGTTTCTTTAAAGCGGTGTTCTGCTGAGGCTTCACAGGCGAAGGTACCGTTGCGCTGGGCTCTTGGCTATACTGCTTTAACTTCTTGAGTGTAGGCTGGTTGTCTGTAACTTTTGTTTCCTCTTTGATACAATTGTCCAACCACCACTGTCCAGGCTTCCTCCTTTTCCTTTTCCCAGGAATCTGGTCATCAGATGAACTCCCTTCAGACACAACCGGTAGTTTGTCAGGTTTCTCCTTTCCATCTGCTAAATCCTTTCCAGTCTGTGCTTCAGAATTCATGACTTCTTTGTCTGTGGGAAATGTTTGATGTTCCATTAAAAGCTTACAATAACTGGTTCAATTGCTTTTCGGTGATATTTTATACAGCATCTCTATTCAAATATTTTCATTGTTTTTTTATTTCAAAAATGCGTTTTCGGTTGCCATTACAGGTTTCTAGTGTCCTATGTAAAAATCACTTATTTTTTAAGTTTTTATTATTGTTGTTTGGTGTGGAGCCCACCTAGCCAACACATTTATAGAAGTTAATGGGGGTCAAAACAAAGAAAGAATTTGGTTTGACCAAATCATGAAAAACTTGTAATATCACATCCCAGAGAAGTTTTGGTAAAAGATTATTAATGTCAGCCATGCATTTGAGTCACGGCTGTTTCTTCTAAAAAAAGTAAAGCTCCTTAGAGTTAAAATTAAAAAACATATTTTCAGAGTATACCTACTACTTTACTATTTTTCACATATTTGGCATTGGCCAATTTTTTATTTATTTAGGACAGAAGTGAAGGTCCACTAAGACTTTTTGTGTTCAAGTGTACATTTTTTTCAGACCTTAAAACACAGAAATGCTGCTGGTTGCTACTGTGTGCAGCTCTACTATTGTTAAAATTGTTAATTTATTTTATTAATGAAAGTTGGCAGATTTGTGTTCTCAGAAGTGTGAAAAAGTGCACTACAATTTATTTTTTCATTGAAAAGTTTATTTTTTTCTTACCTGTTTCTTTTATTTAATATATTTTCATACATTATTTATACAATTAATATTTTTACACATACACTTTTTAATTTAAAGATGCAGTAGGTAAGACTTGACTTAACTTTCTGTCATATTTGCTGAAACTGATCCTATGTTTGAGTGAAACTACATTAGGAAGGTAATTCTCTTTTTTAAAGATCCTGTAGAAGCCTGTAGTGTAGTTTCCTTTTCAGATCTTCCAACCAGGGCGGGCAGGGTATCTAACTGTGTGTCAATCCTACCTAAAACACCTTTAAGTATACAAGTACAGATTGGTGAAATGCTTAATATATGTTTTTGTTGAGAAATGTTGTGTATCTACATGTTGTGTGTTACATTTTATCTTTCAAATGGCGGTTTAAAAACAAGCACATATCGTAAAACTAAATCTTTTAACAGTAGGAGGTCCTTACCTGAAAGAGAGTCCTGGTGTTCAGCGTCGGCATGCTTCTCGCTGCTCTCATTTTGTTCCTTTACAGACATTGTCTCCTTTACTGCATCAGGCCCCTGCATCCCTTTTCTGGCCCCCTTCAAGTTAGTAGCCTTGCTTTTCTTGCCATTTTCTGTTGAAGACTTTGATCTCTTCATGCCATTAGACTTATGAGACTTCTTTTCCATTTTCAGAGTGAGTTTATCTTCATGCATTACCCTGCTGACTTCAGGTTGCTTCTCTTTCTTGTCATTTTCTTTAGATGGTACCTTCTTAACTTGTTTCTTTTTGTTTGTTTTCTCTTCTTCCATTAAGGCACCTGCGGGAGGATCCTCAGGACTGGCCAATTCATTCTCGTCATTTTCAGTTTCGATCACCTCCGTTTTCCCTTTCACCTTCTTCGTTTTCAGATTGACAGTTTGACTTGCCAGTTTGCTCTGGGTCTGTTCAGAATCCTGCGGTTTTTGTTCAGTCTCTAGTGGGCTATCCTTAGTCCCCTTGTCTGTTGAGCTGTCCTTGTCATTGATGAGAGTTCTGCTTTGTCTCCGTTTCTTGTTGGTGGCCGTTTTACTTGGGATGGAAAACCAAAGTGGCCTATCATCCTCCAGAATCAGGAAATCATCCTCTGGCTCAGGAGGAGGAGTGGGTACTTTCACCAGTGACTTCCAGGAACTAAAATGGCAAAAACAAAGGATTATTAATTACTACAAAAGCCTTCACTTTATAAATATATATTTGTTTCCATTTTCAAATAGGAAGGCACTAAGGCTGCACAATAAATCATTATTGCTTTGTCAACTGGCAGGATATACACACCGCAAAAGACCGCGACATATAGAAAGACACTCTGATTTTTTATTCAATGAAAGAAAATATCAATAGAAAACTACACTTTTGAGTGTAGCCTAACGGTCAATTTTTTTGTGGTGTCTTTAATATATCATTTAATGTTTAATTAGTTTGACAAAAGAATGTTGTAAATTATTTACCTTTGTTTGTTTTAAATTAAACAGGAATATTGTTGTATTTTAGAAGAATATCGAAAGCAGTAGAAATGGAGAACTGAGTACACTTTAATAACTTTTTTTTTATCACAAGTAATATCATTACTGCGTAATATAATATAAAGTAGTATCACAACGGTATCACATATTTTCCTCACATCGTGCAGCCCTACAAGGCACCATAGTAACAAACTTACCATGCAGGTTTGGGCTGTCCAGCATCTCTAAGCTTCTTAAGAAAAGCCGGCATATCTTTTCCCAGACGGGTGGACTCCACTGATGGCTGCACGTGAACATTTTCAAATTTCTTCTTAGGATCTGCAAGATCAGGCTCTTGTCTCACTGCTAACACAGGTGGGCATTCATTTTCTTGGCTGGGAATAGACAAAAAGAAAAACACAAATGATTCAATTAGTACTTTATGCATTACATCTTCCATAACTCTTTGGGCTGCACATGTATGTGTATTTGACACTTATATTTTCTGACTCAATGTATTATCACATTTTGCCATTTATAATTTGTAGCTACTTATAATAATGTAATTTACAGTCAAGTAACTTTTATTATACATTAAATTATATATTACGTTATAATAATACTTCAATGATAAGTTTCTTACTGACATATTTATAATTACTTTTTCGTACAACTATAAAATATTCTCGCGAAGTAAATATCTTTGTAACACCTCTTTAATGACCATCCATTCAAGTGAACTTCAATGTCGGCCAGTACATTGTACGTTAATAGTAAATCTTACTACAAGGTAATAAATGCTGATATGGGCCTTTAAATATCCGGTGTTGTTTAGACGCTAGCTCTAATGTGAATGCCTCAAAATAAATAACTTTAAAAAGTCAGCACTTCTTACCTTGGTGTTTTTATTTTGCCTTCCAAAACAGGTGTTGCCATTTTTGGGGGTGTTTTTTCTTTAAGTGAGTGACTCTCTTGGCTGCCGAAAAAAACAACACACACATTGCATGTAAATAAATGAAAAATCTAAAAGGTCAAACATTCAAGTACTGAACAAAGAAACCCGACAATAAATGTCAAGCATCAAAATACAAAATGGACTTGCCATACTGCAATGGTCACTTATTTGTGTATTGAATTCATCAGGTACTTCTGGCGTGTTTGGGTATTTGCGGCAAACTAATCATTATGTTCAGAATTAAAGGCCTTTACCATGATTCCTCCACCTTGTTTTTGTGACTGGACATCTTGGGTTGACTTAAAACAATCTTGCTTGGAGGAGACTCCAACTGAGAGTCGTCTCTTTTAAAAGAAAGGAACATTATTCAAAGAAGTGTGCTGTAAATTGCTGAGCAAAAATGAACTGACTCCTGATGTTAGTGTTGACTGTAACCCTACACTTTATACATAAACTTATTTCCAGCATGAGATGCATTATTCCTTACTCCTCTATGACATGCCCATTGCACTGGGGGTTTTGGATGAGCGGAGTCTCTGTCTTTGCCTCTTCTTTTCCTTCATCTTCACAGGCAAAGAGAAGTGGGGACACAACTTGGCTTTTTTCATTGTCTAGCTCTTCAACAACCATATTCTCTTCAATAGGGCTGGACGTCTTCACTGGCCTATGTGCTTTGAAGGGGATGTCCAAATCTGCAACAACAAAAGCAGCATCTTTAGCATTTCTACATAATAAAAGTGCAAGTCTGAACATTTAATGTGTTGAAATTAGAGTTTTTCCTCAGTTAAATACAGGTTTGAGTCTCTTACCAATGTCTAGTTTAGGACTGAGTGACCTTGTTGCAGGTTGCAGTACATCTCCTTTAGGACCCTAAAGAGTAAAAAAAAAAAAAAAAGATTTAACACACACATTTTGGGACTGCCTGACAGATGAAGTAAATCCAATTTGGAATTTGGAAGTGGAAAAAAGAAAATTGTATAACCACTGTCTCATAAGCCCTTTCCCATGTGAAAACATAACAGCAGTGAACAGCTGCTTATCAGTCACAAAAAACACAAAACAAAGCACCTTTGCAAGTTAAAAATCAACCATCATGCTACACCCAAAAGATACATCAAACTGCATCAGATATTCCGCCTGACAGTAGCAGGATGGCAGTAGGTCAGTCAGTAGGGAGTTTGGTTGGGAACCAGAGGGTCGGTGGTTCAATCTCCGTACGGGCCAAAGTATAGTGGTGGACTGGTAGCTGGAGAGATGCCAGTTCACCTCCTGGGCACTGCCAAAGTGCTTTTGAGCAAGGCACCAATCCCCCAACCGCTTGGGGTGCCTTTCCATGAACCCCCCACTCTGATATCTCTCCATTAGTACATGTATAGGTAATGAGCATGTGTGTGTGATTCAGGCCTGTGTGTAATAATTTCCTCTTGTGGGATTAATAAAGTATACATTATTATTATCCAACATAGGAATTAAATACTACTAGTAAGTTATATTAACAGAAGTACATTACCATTTGGCATCTTGGAAGTTTTTCTGTTAGGTGTTGTTCCGGGGGGACAGGTGAAGTCTCTTTTTCACACTGGTTTGTCTCTACATCAAAGGTCTGGAGCAGAGTTGATGGGGGTAATATGTCATCATTATCCTGTGAGGATGGATCTAAAAATAAGAAGTAAATGTAGGTTAACGTAATCAAAATGCAAAACAAACGGCAAAATATTAAAGCCGAACAAATACACGCTCAACTCACCCAAGTCATCAAAAATATTATCAATGTCTCCCAATGTCAGTGTTCCTTCCCATTGTTTAGATGCACTGAAAAAACACAAAGGTTGGGTTAATATGATTGTTGTAAGAAAATTTCAAAATTTCCACAACTGCTGAGCCACTCAACACCATGGAATAGGCATTAAACAAATTATTTAAAACTTCCTAAAGGCAAATGTGTGGGAAAGATATAACATATACACATAGATTACACCCAGAAAGTGTATTGAATGTAAGAATAACACACTTAAGCTCATGTGATATGAAAAGTAGAGTTAGATAAAACACTGAGAAAAACATTACTATACTGTATGTGCAACCAACGAGTGCAGAAATCCTAAGTTTCAGCTCTATTGTTTAAAAAAACCGTACTCAGAGTTTTCTTATTACATCCTTGAGCAAGTTAAAAACATGTGTTTAAAACGTACCTTTCCTTGTTTGTAAAGTAGCAGAGTTTCCTCTTCGGTCTTCTCTGTGAACAGACAGAATGTGAAGAACGTTACTAGCCAACGTTAGCTAACGTCAACTACTGTAATTTGGTTCCTTTGTGAATTAGAAAAAAAGATTTCCAGCAAAAACATTAATAGTAAAACCAAGTTTATAGTTAATGCAAATGTGTTTTTATGAAGTAACTAAGCTAACGTTAGCTACATAAGATGGGCAATAAATTAGACACACCCCTCAGTGTAACCAACTACGTTACAGCTTCGAAAATGACCACGACGTTGAAACCTTTTCACAAAAACCTGAAAGTTACTAAAACCCTCGTATAGTTTGTAATTAACGGCATGTCATAGCGGTTGGTTTTAGCCATAGACCGTGAAAGAAAGAGTTTTAACAAATGTTAGCTCCTATTACTATGTTATTTGTAACATTAGCTAGCTAACGTGCAAACTGGCAAATGAGTATAACGTTAAGTTCAATATCTCTTCCCCCGTTGGATGTCGTTAACTTACATGTATATTCAGCACTCTTTCCTTAGCTAGTAGCACAAGAGAAGAAAAAAAAACTTACCAAGGAAGGGTAATTTGTCTCCATTTGTGTTAGCTAGGTAGCTAGCTAGGCCAACTCTAGACGTTAGACGACTGTTTGCAACAGTGTTACATAGCTAGGTTAGCGTTATGCTTTCATTTTGTTTTCATAACTGTTGTTAACGTAACACGGTTAGCGCCCGAAATGCATTTATTTAAATCCACTCTCTAAAATCAAGCAAGGAACCACTATGTAGCGTTAATCATGTAAAATCTAGTGAGTCAGATTTGATAACAAACGTTGGCGGTAGCTCAAAACGGCGCAGTTTACTATTTGTAAATAACAAAATAACCCGCGCACTATGAGTCCGGGGTCTTTATACCCTGTGTTTAGTCTCTCAGGCAGCACTATTGCCAATTTGGCAGCTGCTTACGGCAGCATGTGCTTTAAAACTATAACATTGACTTGGGTATAGTAAAACTAAACCATAACCGCAACTATCCGACTGATGGAGCTAGTTGCTTATGGTCGTTTTGGATTGATATCGATTGATATGGATGCCTTGTAGAAATACTCAGGGTATTAAATCTTCCAAAACCCAAGTGTTCTTCTTCTTCTATCGTATTTTCCGGCAGCCTACAGAGGGTGCTTCGCGTTGCTGCCTTCTACAGGTTATTCATATCATGGTTATTGAAAGAGCCATTTTGGTTTATGTTTTGTTTGTTTTGAATCTATGCAGATTTTAAAGCATCTAGCTAGGTTATTTAAAAATATACAGTAAAACATGAAATCAAACAATCTTTGTTTTATTTTCTTTAAGTTTTGCTGTGTCGCATGATCAACGTTTAACTTTTCACCCAACATCTATGACTTTGTAATATATATATATATATATTTATTTTTTTTAACCCAAACAAAAGAGTTTACTGACTCAGCTACAGATTTAGAAAAGCACATACTAAGGAAAGCTCATTGTGGGACTGGCCTTAGTGGCTGGAATTCTGCACCAAGACTGAATATTGGGAAAGAGACTTCAGATATGGCATTCAAATTCAAATCAACCAAAGAGGACCATGTCATGGGACCTTTAAAACAATTGGTATAACGATTGATTAATTTCATGAATATTTCTTAATGAGAAAACTACAATTAGCATTGCCACATCAATTGGCATTTGATACAAAACAAACATACTGTAAAGTAGCATTATGGGAAATGTTAAAAACCTACAGTGTAAAGTGGATGATTAGTGTTGTCCCTCTGAGTGGTGATGCAGTAGTCTTTTATCAGAGCCTAATGTGTTGCGTTAGCAACCAACATGTAAGAAAAGAGCCATAAAAGTTCATATTTCAGTCAGCCAAAGTTGAAAATAATGTTGGTAATTGAATTAGTTTGCTGCAATCAGAATTTTACAACAATCATTAAAATTTACAACAACAAAGTGTTCTAATGAGTATCAAAAAAATAACGCCAAATAAGCACAACTATTTTCTGATAGATCACATCAAATGTCAATGTGGTATATCATAAACATGTTTAGCGGAAAATCTTTTTCTGCATCTCAGCAATCTCTATCGGTTCCATGGCTTTGAGACTGACGTCTGTTTAGAGCGGCTGTCTGGTGTGTCTCCAAACCACCAAAACAATCCGGATGACAAACAGTACAGAGGCTAACGCCAGCAGCACAACCAAGAGAAGAAAATCTAGTTAGTACAACATTTAACAGATGTTTGTGGTCACCAAGATTATATGTATTTTTATAATATTTCTCAATCATTGGAGGTAAAAAATATAACTCTTTACTTGTTTTACTGTGGACGTAATTTACTAAAAAGTCAAAATAACTAGTATTTATACTCATATTACTTTCCACGTTGTTAATGTAATGTTTACAAGCCATATTATTAATGTGGAGTTACAGTAGTGCCCTACCAATGAAGATGCCATTGCGTCAAGTGGCAAGTGATAGTATCCAACAATTCAGACAATTTCCCCAAGTTGCGTTGTTTTCATCAATCACTAAATGTCTTTTTTGAAGACTGCCATAAAAGAGGTAAGGAAAGTCTGTCTTTTTAAGCAAATTATTATCAAAATAAAAATGTCAAGTTTCAAAACTACTTGTTTAACTTCAGAAAGGTTGACGTGCCACTGCTGCACGCTGAGCTTGCTACAGGAAAACAAAATGCTGGGAGCAAAAGAAAAACAGTGCCCACATGATGAAGACTGGATGAAGTCAAACAGGACAAATCTTTCTTGGCTCTCCTCTTTGTGAGCTGACTCAGCGTGAAGAACAACAGGAACTGTGCAGAGGTTGGGGGACTGCCAATTGTATAAATAGCTACATGTAGCTGTGTAAGAGTGAGGTTTACGACCACTCAAAGCATCACATGCACTTCTTATCTTGTATAAAGTACATTCTACCAAAGTACAGTGAATAATTAAAGACTAACTTCCCCATATAATCCACCATTATGAAATGCATTCATACAGCTGACTCCTGAATGAACGACAATGTATAAACTTTGTGTAAGTACATTTTTTATTTATAAAAATCTACAAATTTGATGAACGTATTTGTCACATTTGAGAAGTCATGTAAATGGAGATTTGAACACATGATGGGATATGAATGTAAAAAGATCAAGTTTTTGTCAAGTTTAAATTGTGTTGGTGTTATGGCTACTTGTGTCTCATGGAATTAATCTACTCAATAGAGTCTACTGTATGTCTGGCAGTAGTACATTTTGTTAATGCTTTTATAATTTGAGTGTAAAGCAGGGTCTGCCCCATAAATCTAGCCAGAAGGCTATTTGTCACGTTTGCTTGTACCAAACAAACAAGGACAACAACCAGCAGTTTGAACTGTTTATCCAGTGACATTTGTACTTGTCTTTGTGTATTTCCTATTTATGTATATATATTTGTATTGTTTCCAATCCTCAGGTCTGTGTTATCCGCACACTTGCTATATTTGCTGTGCCGTGTTATTTAAGTTATTAACTAGTATGGTCTGATTCATGTTAGTTAATTCCAGTCTGATCTATTTCAAGTCAAAGACAGTGTCTTAATATGGCTTCAAGCTAATGTTTTTTGAGAAGTTCAATGAAGAATAGATAATTTAGCCAGGCAAGTGTCAAATAATGAGATAAATGCAATGAATAAAATTAGCAAAGCAGAGAGGAAAATGAAGCAACTTAAATTTAACTTCAGCATCTTACATGTACAGAAAGGTTTATCATTCAACAGTTACTTAAATATCTTTTTCTGCTTCTCAGCGATCTCCATCGGGGACATGCTCTCTGGGCTGTGATCAACGTAAAATGGCTTTTTGATGTGCTTATAGATGACCAAAAATACACGTCCAGCAAAAGTAGCACAGGCTACTGCCAACAGGACAACTATAGTGGAAAGAAAATATAAGAGGGAGGCATTAGTGTGCATACTATCTGTCCTCTGTAGTGGGTTCATTAGCTGTATATATGTAACTGCATTATAAAAAAAAATCAATCACAGTTAATACAATATTTGTATAATAGTGAATGTAAAAAGACATGAAGCATCCACCTTATGTAATTGAGATTAAAGATGTTTTTTTAAAGTTTCTTACTAGTGAAGATGTTATTGCGAGTAGGATCTGGAGTATTGTTTTTCGTGAAGGCCCCCGTCACTGCCCAGATCACAACGGGGTAAATGGTGAGAATGTACCTCACGTGTTTGTCAAGGACAAAGTTTTCGAGGAAAAACCTGCAAGAAGTACAATGCATTTGCTCCTGACACAGTTTTTTTTAAAGAACCTATTAAAGATAACGCAGAAATATCTGCAAAAATATCTCCTTTTCACATACCACACAAACAACACGACAGTCAAAACAGAGAGTGAGGTGGTGGCAGCGTCCGTCGGGGACATGTTTGCATCATAATTCAGGACGATAGTCAGGTTAATTAGGGATGCAATGGTTGTCCATGTTGCATATATGGCAATACCATTCTGAACCTGTTATAGAGACAACAGAAAAGGCATAGCTGCAGAGACATTTGCAGAGCTGGCACAAATGATGTTGCTAGGAGATAAACAGGTAAACATATGCTTGCAATAGAGCTGCCACACTAACCAACACATGGTGAAGCCACAGGTCTACTTTGTGGTACTTGTTGAGCCAAGCGCCATAGTTTTGGAGACCACAGCAGGAGAAGAATATCATGACGTAGTTAGTCAAGGCAATTAGAATAAGGAAAGCTAGTGCAGCAGGCATCAACCTGATGGGGATGAAAAATAGACTTATGTATATTCTATTACAATGATGCAGAAAATCATTATCCAGTCACATACAACTCTGCTAATCCTCCCCCCCTTAGGGCCTCTTAGGGCCTTACAATCTGTACAGCAGATAAGGAAAATAAAACGCCAGAGGAAGAAATGTTCAAGTAGCTGCATGTCTGAAATATGCAGTATATTCTTTCACTTTGTATTTCAACTTGTCCTCTATACATTGAAATGAATTGCAAACTGAATCCAGTTAAAGTAAATGAAGAAAAGGTCCTATCTTACTTTCTGTCCCACAGGAACAACCATGCAGTATTCAAGCTCAGATTCAAGCACCAAGCCACATAAAATCCATGTGGCAAAATAGCCGGGCTGCAGTAGACGTAACCATATGCATTCCTAAAGAAAGAACATCCCAGAGAGATAAATGTTTGTGTCAGAATACCAGGTACAATCTAGGAGACAAAGATTACCATGGCAATTCAATTCCAGCTGGTTCTTACTTCCTAAAGATGCCGGAGAGGACGTAGACCAACACTGAAGCCAGAAAGATGTAAATGATTGACCAAATGGTAAAGGTCCATCCTGCTGGGGTGATCTGGGTTATAAACTCATCTGAAATATTACTGGTGTTCTCCAAAAATGGATCTTTAGGACACAAATTTTAAAAGATACAAAACAGATACAGATTTACTTACTGAAAGTTATTTTGACACACTTGAAAGGTCAAAGGGTGCAAAATTATTCATACAAGTTTTTATTAAATAACGTAATTGTTTTATCACAAATAGAGTATTAAAACTTACATGTTCCCAGCCCTGCCAGAGCAGTGAACACCATGGTGATGATGAAGAAAATCAGTGCCAGCGCAATGGCAATCAACAGGCTAATTTTGTGTTTTGCCATTGTGGAAAGGTTATCTAAAAACACAAGTTTTATTAATTAAAGCATATAAACTAAACAAGCTTTGGACATGCCATGTTGATAATTTTTACTTAAAATTGGTTGAATAAAGGAGCTTCCGAACATACCTTTTAATGTGGTTCTTGAATGAAAGCAGAGCAAACAATGTTGTAGCGAAGGGGCTTTTGTTGCAATAAAAAGGGCTGGTTGTATAACACTAAGGCTTTTATGGCCCCTTCAGCACGTGCACCTGTTTGAAACTTATATCATCCGTGTTTTCAGACTTTCTCCCTGTGTCCTTTGTTTTCAAATGACTGACTAAATGTATCTGAATTAATAAAAAGATAAAAATCTGACCTCAGTTTGAATTACTTGATGCATAACATTTATAAAAGCTGGACTTTGTCCTGGTAGTCGCGTTTGGTAACAGGTATATTTCACCCAATCAAATCAGTTTGTAGCCCAGCAGGTGAGACCAGGTCCTCAATGAATTATCGGACCTTTGAAGAACTTAATCTTTAGAGTGTGATAAAATGTTGGCCTGCTGCCCGCTGGATTGTATTATGGAATAGTGGCATTGACATCCACGCCTTGCTGCTTCATGACCCAATTGTATTCTTACCTTCATTATTCAAGTCTCCTTCATGTTGTGCAATGCTGTTTTATATATATACAATATATACATAAATACATGTACATATCTAATATATATATATATATATATACCGTATATATAATTTAACTTTAACTATGTAAATACCGTGCATATCCACACTACTTATATTTCTTTATTCGTATTTATACTCTTCATGTAACTGTAACACAGAATTTCCCTTTGGGGATCGATAAAGTAATTCTGATTCTGATTTTTGATTCGGATGTATATGAGATATTATGATGTATAGTATATATTATGATTTATAGTACATATAGTATACATAGTGAAGTGGTAATAAGTGTTGTATTTAAGTTCCATTTAATGTTCTTGTACTTTACTTGACTTTTTCCATACTTCGAATCCAATACGTCTCAAAGGAAAATAGTGTATTTTCAATTTATTAAAAAACATCTTACAACCACACACAATAGAATATGTCACATTGTTCTTGTTAAACTAACATGTAAGTATGTATAAGGTAAAACTACAACATTAAAATGCATTTTACACATTAAAGCATCAGTTATTAACTGATAATGTAAGCTCTATGATATAACTCTCTCTCAGCAGGGTCATGTGAAAAGTAGAGGATAGTATGAATGAATTTTCCATTGATATGTTAATGTCACATTATTTCCTTACTTTCTTCCCTTTTCATGTTGTTACGCTATTTTATCACATCTTATCATCATTTGTTGTGAATAGGCTGCTTGTAAAAAAAGCTGCGCATTCGGGCCATGGAGCATGTTTGATCCACTTTAAAACGGTTACAACATTCAACCTCGACAGACCCCTCCAGTCCTCCTTGAAGTTGTCCTACCTTGCTGGTAATGCCTGGCTCCAGCTAAGGTCCCCTGCACGGGTCATTTATGTTGCTGCGAGCTGTGCGCACTTCCACTGCGGTTGGGCCTTGAAATAAAGTCTGCAGCATGTGTGTGTGTGTGTTTGTGTGTGTGTGTGTGTGTGTGTGTGTGTGTGTGTGTGTTTGTGTGTGTGTGCGTGTGTGTACGCTCGTGCGTGTGTGTCCGTGTGTGAGTGAGTGAGTGAGAGAGAGAGAGAGAGAAAGAGAGAGAGAGAGAGAGAGAGAGAGAGAGAGAGAGAGAGAGAGAGAGAGTGTTACTTCCATGTACTATATTATTAAAATTAACAGTATATGTTATTTCGGTTATTTTCATCATCATAGACAGAAAGGTTATTACCGTAGACAGTTAAAGAAATTATCGTTATTATTTCAAAATCAGAAGCGTCGCGTGGGTGGGGCCGCGTGTAAATAAAGTGCGGGGGAATTTTGTGGGTGGGGGGGTGAATTTGATGTCACGCATGCGCAGTATCATACCGGCGACGGCAGTACAAAGTAACGGTGGCCTTGCGAATAACAACAAGGGGATTACAGAGCCCAATTTGACAGGTCAGTTAATAATAAGTAACGGTACGTGTATTCAGAACTCTATGTCTGGAAACGCTTTATAATCATAAGCTAATTCAATTCCTAATGTCGGCAAATTTGGAAAACATTGGGCTGTCGCATGAGCTAACGTAACATTTCAGAGCTAACGTTAGCTAGCTAACTAATTCAGCTAACAACGGCTATGACATTAGCTAGCTGACAAACACTAGCTAGCCCTCACGTATACCTGTGCTTTAATAATTGAATATTTTTATGTGCTTTGCTTATTTGTGAGTCGATAAGGGTTGCAGCACACTGGATACATACTACGAATGATATGTTTTGTAAATCGGGTGGGATTAATAGTAACCCAGGTAAGACACAGCTAACCAGTTAGCTAGTTAGCAGGTATCCTTAGATGCCCCAAATGTTAAAACTATGTTTGCTGAGAGGATGATGTCATTTTGACGTTTGCATACGGTAGTTTTTCATTAGTTAGTGATTGTTTTGTTAATCCTTGTAACTGACACATGCCGAAAACTGGTAGTGGGTGTCCTACTTACCTCAAACTGCAATAACTATACTTTGGATAAAGTTGCTTATAAACGTGCATTGTTATACAATTAGTTGTGTGGAATAGGATTGTGCCATCTATCCGTAACGTTAAAATAGTAATTGTCACATTGGGATGGTGAAAATTTCCTCCAAACCTTCTCTAAATCTGTCCACATAATGTATATTTCTGTATCTCTCTAGACTGCACAATGAGTCAGGGTAAGGAAAATGCACGACTCAAGAGCTACAAGAACAAGTCCCTCAACACAGATGAAATGAGAAGAAGGAGGGAAGAGGAAGGCCTACAGCTTCGCAAGCAGAAGAAGGATGAACAGGTAAACAAAGTGTGGATGACGTAAGCTTTTTTTTAATCTGTGTTATTGTTGATGTAGAATTGGCCTCAGGGTAGATTGCATTTAAACAGCCTTAATGATTAAAAAAAAAATGACAGTGTTGCTCATATCGGAATAAACTTGAACCCATGCTGTGTTTCTATTGATGTAATTGTGAAGAGGAAATGCACTTACCCCAATTTCCACAGGATGTGTAATGGCTACTGATCCGCTCCGGAATGGCGTCCGAGTCGTTAGATTTCCTTTAAGTCAATGTGTGTATTTCCACGGACTGCAGAACGACTCCGTCCCAGCTCCGGTGATCCGTCGCCCTCCGGAGCAGATAGGCAGAGCTTCTATTTTTGCCAGATGCCGGAGAGCTCCGCATCAAACCAGCACACGGCAGATAGTGTGGGACAAGCGGTCAAGCACAGGAAAAAAATTAAACATCTGGTTAATTTTCAAAATAAAATAGACAAAAATTCTCTGCACTACACCTTGAAAACACAGCACAGAGTTGTGTCCTCTGAATGGAAACAAACCGTTGTTGTTTTTTGTGGTTCTATTCTACATGAATTCGCGAGATCTCGTCAGTCCTCGAGACTTCAGCTTTCGGTCATGGCCGCAGCCATTCCGCAACAAATCCGGACCTGTTGATAATTGACAGATGGTGGAGCACGAAGATGTCACGCAGCGGAGCCGATCTGTTGGAAATTGGGGGGTAGAAAGACTGACATTATTTTTTTAAATATTATTCTATTCCAGCTTTTCAAAAGGAGGAATGTTGCCACAGTGGAGGATGATGGCCTCCCGGAGGACGATGGAATGGCGGATAGTGGCTATCTGGAGTCCCAGGCTAACAACATGGACCCACTCACGGTAAGCAGAGAAAGCCCGCTATTCATCTACATGCATATACGTATGAAGTTGGATGTGACAGTATTTCAGCTCTGTGTTTTTTTCAAATCTTCATTTCTTTGCTTTCCAGGGTGGGGTGATCTCTGAAGACATGACTCAAATGATCTTCTCCAGTACTCCTGAGCAGCAGCTTATAGGCACTCAACGCTTTAGGAAGCTCCTTTCTAAAGGTAAGAGTGCTGTAAATACCTGCTATTCCTACAGAAACTTAATTGCAACAAGGGCTGGATGACAATTCAATGCCTTTTAGCATGGGGAATTATACATTATTTAATGCATACATTATATAAATTGAGCAAATCTGTTACACAAGCAGTTTCCTTTAACAAAACCATTTGAGAAACTGCCACTCCAGCTTGTCTTTGGTGCAGCATTAGGAGACTTATTTCACTTATATTCACATATAGTAAAATACAGTTTGATTATAAATTGAACAGTTTATCATATTGTTTTTAGCACATGAGTAAATGTTTTAACTTCTTGATATAAAGATATCGCTATGCTAAGTATTGTTCTTACTCATTTTTGTCATGTTGTCCACCTTTACTGTATGTCTCACACAGAGCCCAACCCACCTATTGATGAAGTAATTGCCACTCCAGGGGTGGTGGAGCGCTTTGTTGAGTTCCTAAAGAGGAGAGAAAACTGCACATTGCAGGTACATTTCCTCAGTATGTCTTTAGTAATGGCCCCGGTGTGCACTAAACAGTATTCTGTATTCATCTTGCACATCAATTGTTTATATTTAATCTGAGGGATCAGTATGTAATACATACATTTTAAAATATATTTGTTTATATTAATAAATATATATGAAATATATTGTTTCAGTTTGAGGCTGCATGGGTGTTGACCAACATTGCGTCAGGTACTTCCCATCAGACCCGAGTGGTAATCCAAGCAGGTGCTGTGCCCATTTTCATAGAGATGCTCAGCTCTGATTTTGAAGACGTACAGGAACAGGTAGGGAGGATTCAGACATACTACTGGTTTTACTGGTTATCAATATTAGCCAATTGTCTTCCCACTGACAATCAATTCATCTTTTATCATGTTTATCTATTATAACTTTGATGTAAATAACAACACATATGTAGTTAACCTGCCGAATAATGTACATTTGAATGTTGTTTGTTGACTGCCCTAAATAATTGCTTTGACCAACAGGCAGTGTGGGCCTTGGGAAACATAGCAGGAGATAGCACAGAATGCAGAGACTTTGTCATAGACTGCAACATTCTGCCTTCCCTGGTGCAGTAAGTAGCAATTCCATGACTTATTGTCTTCATCTTAAATCTTATTAAATGTAAATAAAATAAAATAAAGAGCAACTTAAATCCTGTATTCTCAGTAAAGTATGTTGCTTTTGCAGGTTATTAGCCAAACAGAATCGTCTAACTATGATGAGGAATGCAGTGTGGGCACTCTCAAACCTGTGCAGAGGAAAGAACCCACCTCCAGACTTCACTAAGGTAATTTGCCAAGATAAATATATCACTATGGCAACAGCACACTTCTCAGATTGCTAAAGTACATCATATCTCACTTTTCAAGGACACAAGCTGACACAAATGGAGTTACATATCTAAACTGGAAAACCATCACTCCCATTGGACTTAACACTAACATGTTGCTCTAACCCTGCCACCATGTCTCTTTTTCCCCAGGTGTCTCCGTGTCTCAGTGTGCTGTCTTGGCTGCTGTTCGTCAATGACACAGACATCCTGGCTGATGCATGCTGGGCACTCTCCTACCTATCTGATGGCCCCAATGACAAAATCCAGGCCGTTATTGACTCAGGAGTCTGTCGCAGGCTGGTGGAGTTGCTACTGTAAGAATTTAAACACATACTGTATACTAAAATTCTAAAAGATTAGACGCTGCTTAGATGTTTACTGTTGGAGAAGTGCAATGTTCTTTCGCAGACAGATACAGAATTTTCCATGTGTACCATCTGACAATCCAGATGTGAGTGTGTTGTGACTGTAGCAGACTTTGTAAACAACATCTGAGTGATTACACATTACTATTCCGCTTATTTCCAGGCACTCTGATTATAAGGTGGTATCACCTGCACTGCGAGCTGTTGGAAACATAGTTACTGGAGATGATCTGCAGACACAGGTAATGGCAGCATGTACACACACATACAATTATACTCCCTTTGGAGAAGGTAATTTAATACTTATAGATGACTATTTCTGACTTTGTGTGTAATTTGTGTGGTTGCCTAGGTGATTTTAAACTGTTCAGCGCTGCAGTCCCTACTTCACCTCCTGAGTAGCCCCAAGGAGTCCATCAAGAAGGAAGCCTGCTGGACAATCTCCAACATCACCGCGGGGAACCGAGCACAAATACAGGTGTGTGTGTGGGTTTGTGTGTGGGTGGGTTTCCCACAGAATAACTTGGAAAATTGAGGTTGAATAGTAAGCATTAGCGTTTCCGGATCTAATCACGTTGTTTTCCCTCTTATTAGATGGTGATAGATGCAGGCCTGCTACCTCCTCTCATCACTATCCTGCAGGTAGCAGAGTTTCGCACAAGGAAGGAGGCTGCCTGGGCCATAACCAATGCCACCTCAGGGGGCTCTGCAGAGCAAATTAGGTAAGACTGATGCAGTTTAACATAGTGTGTACAGCACTTTATTCAAGTTCTTGCATACAGTGTTAGCGTTTGGCTCTTTCTCATAGAAGTAATGATCATAAAGGTATGTAGTAGTCTGTTCCTTTTTTATTCAGGGCATTGTTTTATAATTAAGTCCCAACAGGGTTAGTTTGTTTATTATCCCAAAAAACTTCATGCAGCAAACTTTGCGAAATGGTAGGGAGAAACTGGAATGTATATAGGAATAGGAAATGAGCCAATACATTTAATAAAACTAATCTTTTAAGGCAGTAGGTAGACATTCCTTCAGCTGCTATGACCGTGGTGTAGGTTTAGCTTTTGATGCAGTATGTGGGGTTTACGTGTCATGCTTTGTGTCCATTGTTAAGCCAAAGACAGTTTATTTCTGTATCTGGGTGTTTACTGCCCCCTGCAGGCACCTTGTGGATCTTGGCTGTATAAAACCTCTGTGTGACCTGCTCACACTTATGGACTCCAAAATAGTTCAGGTGGCGCTAAATGGCCTAGAAAACATCCTGCGACTGGGAGAACTGGAGGCCAAGAGGGGAGGAGGCATCAACCCCTACTGTGCACTCATTGAAGAGGCCTATGGTAAGTGTCCATGCAACTCTAAGCAAAACCAAATCAAATCAATCTGTCTGTTAGTAGACAGATCAGAACATAAAGTCTAGTTTAGTTAAGTTTAATTTATGGAAGATTATATATTGATGTAGAAAAGTCAATAATCTGAAATGATTTCAACTGCGCTACCTCCCTCTCAGGTCTGGACAAGTTGGAGTTCTTGCAGGGCCACGAGAACCAGGAAATCTACCAGAAAGCCTTTGACCTGATCGAGCGCTACTTCAACACTGAAGATGAGGACCCGTCTCTGGCTCCAGCCGTTGATCTGCAGCAGCAGCAGTTCCTCTTCCAGCAGTGTGAGGCCCCGATGGAAGGCTTCCAGCTATAATGCTTAATCCTTTGCTAAGCATTATAGCTTCACCTTCATCCTCACCTCTGCCCATTTCTCCCTACTCTCTGCCCACTGCCACGATCGAGGGTTACGAGTAAACTCTCAGCTGCCCTCCTCTTTCCCTTCTCATCATCAGAGAGTTTGATTTAATCATTGTCATGATTATAAAAAATGTAACATTACAGGAGCACGTGTGTGCGTACGTCCAACGTGGGTGAAGTTCTGCAGTCTTGTCAGCCAGTTTGTAAAGGTTTCACTCATCAGTCTTGCGCTGAGCTCACCTCTGCGCCTGAACCCCACCTACCTGCTCAGGCCCCGGCGTCTCCTATTAGCAGATTGTCCCAGTAACACCACCTCTGTTGTACTTTGTGGATTTCCTCAGCTCATCCCAAAACAGCACTTCTTGCCACAGGATTGACAATCCCTATATTCAATAACTGGGAGTTTGTAGGACTGCACTGCTTGTCTGATTGAAGCATTAATGACTCACAAGACAGACAAACATGGACGTGGTTTATACCCCCTTACACACACACACACACACACACACACACACACACAGAAGAATGATCTAACTGAAACACTGGACTGACCATGAGACGTTGACCACGTTGACTGTGGTCTTCAGACTGAACTGCCCACACTGGGGCTACGTTGCCAGTCCCAACCCAAGGACTCTACTGACCTCTAAAGAAGGCACTTCAACGACTCAAAAATGGAGGTTGAATTCCATCACCTCCTCTCTGGTCATTGGATAAGTGACCACAAATGGACAAAATTAGGAACTTGACTGTGTCGCTGAGGGGTGGAGCTTGTCAGTGACATAGCAAGCTGCTTTGCGTTTCCTCCTGGATCTCATATCATGCATTCCTTTATATCCACTTATGGGACTTTCCACCTGCACAGGTTTCATCCTGAAGAATTTAGACTGCCTCTGGTGTGATGTGAATATCCCCATGGAACCATGGGAATTTAAGTCTTCCCTCGCACTGTAAGCATTACACAGACTTGGACAAGACAAAACAGACTATTAACTCTGGATTCTGTCCAGTAGACCAGCGGGAATTTGTATTACCTTACCATAATTGCATTTCATTTACAGCACTTTAGTTCAAGACTGATACCTGCTCTTCGAGAATATACCATCATTTTTATGTTAACTATTTAATTGGTTCATTACACGCTTCCTCAGGAAGCGGGGTTCAAAGATGTGTGGTCTGAACCCTCTGTCCCCTTCTGGTATGACAAGGATTACATTGTACTTTACTGTTCGCCCTTCCCACAAAGGGATTCAAGCAGATAGTGGACTGAAAATCTTAGCACACTAATGACAACCAGTAGATTATGCTGCCTCAACAAAGCTAGAAGAACTATATTGTGACAAAGTTACCCAGATTCTCAGAATATTGTCTGTTTAGCTGTGAGCAGTTGGTTCAGGTAGTATTTTCCAATTTGATCATGCCATATCATCGACACATTAGCTATTTGGTCTAAAGTTGGTCTTTTTTTAAAAAACAATGTTTTATAGTTGGTTAGCATCTGCCATGTTGCTGATGGTGCCATAATCCTAATTCTACAGGAATCCTAGATCATTTAAACAAAAATCCAGATAAAAGCTTGAAAATACTGATCACCTACCTTAGCAAATGTATGTTTGTTTACCAAGTTCTCTTAACATTGCTTACTTTTATCAAAATCTCTGCAAGAGATGACCAGTTCTATATGTTAATTACTGTTTGTTGTATTGAGTTTGTGCTACTGTCCCTTGTTATGCTATTTGCATAAAAGCTGTTTCATGAACCAGTGTAAGTGAATCAGTTTCATTGTAGTTTGTGTACAGGTTGAATCTTTTTGAAAATCGTTTTCCCTGATCAAATTACTGCCAATGCGCTCAAGACATGTACTGCTGTGTAAAGCATTATTAACTAGTGCTCATTCATATAGTCAGTTATTCTGCAAAAGTATTTTTTCAACTAATCGTTTGGTCGACAGTAAAAAGTATTAATTTTGTTTAGACCTTTGGGTTGAGAGTTGCAGTTTATATGAAACAAGATCAGGTTGTTAAATCAGATGGAGATTCTTAAGAAGCAATACTTTATTGAGGCGATTATTTTTTTGGTGCTCACTATATACAATCACAGACGTCACATCAGTCATGAACGAACCTGCCAAATTACATGAATATCAGGACACAACAGACCATTGTGCAGATGAATCGTGTCTCTTGAAGTTCTTAAGAAAACAAACCATTTGAAACTCTTCAGGGCTTTCTTAATAATAATAATAATTTATACTTTATAATTCTGCAAGGGGACATTACAATGTCTTCACAAGACTGTTGTCTCTGAGGCAAAAAAAAAAAGGACACCTAAGGCATTTATCTTGAAGAGCTTCTAAGGTGTGTGTTGAAAGTTTTCTAGATGGAAAACTTAATTGGAGCATCTGTTAAACTCATTTGTCTGGAAATCATTATTTTGCTGCATAGTAAATGGTAGGAACTCATAAAACTCCTACAAGCGCCATCACATTGTCTGTGTGTATTTCCACTCTCCTGGTACAACCAAATGCTGATGCCACAGTAACCGTTAGGGATGTTTCCTCAAAAACAGGTTTCAGTTTATAACTTCAATATATTCACTGAAAAGCTCTAAGATGGGAGTGGGGAGCTCTGATGTTATGATATACAGTAAGAAGGGGACTCTATTGGCCCAATATTGGGAGGGGGTTTGTGTAGGGACTAGTTTCTTCCATCACTGGGCCTTCTCAGACAGGGCAAGAGCAGCTTCCTTCTCTCTTTGTAGTTCCTCCCTCCATCTAGCTTTCTTCTCCATGTTTTGGCCTGTCAGGGACTCATGCCTGCCTACAGCCTGTGACAAAATGAGACACATTACACATAAGATCTGAAAGACTTGGAGTGTGCAATGAAGGTAGGGACAAGACTGCCCCTTCACATTGTTGTTAACCATTCAACTAACATTTCGCTCCTTGTAAACATACTGGAGAAAAACGATGACTGCAAATACGATGTAGTCATGTAATGTCACTCACCCTTTTGCCCAGGAACACCATCAACAGGCACGATGCTATTGTGGCCGCCATCATCACATAGCAGGCTTTCACTCTGATTTTGTTTCTGGCTGCATCAATCATCTCAAACCTGTGGAACACACAGCCAGGTGCACAAACCAATGTCATTGTAGCCAGCTATTTGAATGCTTAAAACCCCAATGTAGAACACATCAACAAGCAGGTTCGTTAAATCCTTTGTGCCTTTTTTAAACTCAGCACACAAGTAGTGTGCAAAGGCCATAATGGCAACAATCACCACCAGCTATTTATGCTTCTCTCAGTCTCTTATGTCAACATTAATTACAATTTTTCCTGGTCTGCAGTATGTATGCGTGACAATCAGGTCTTTTATCACTGAAGATCAGATATGATCTCCACCCTGATTTCAGGAACCACAGTAATCACCTCCAGCCAAAGACAGACGCCTTGTTTGAACTGTAGCCATCTTGGACCATCAGCTACTCACAGCAGCACCACCACTCATCTAGTTAGTTACCTCTGTTCTTGTGATGTATCTTAACTGAATCATGCAAATAGCCAATCAGATGGGATTGGGCTGGGTGGTCTGGCATAAACAGGAAGAGGCTACTTACGATACAAGCTCTGGTATCTGGTCTGCTGTCTTAAAGCGTCCGGACCAGACCAGCATCTTCTTGTCCATATTTGAGGGTCTGTAGCCTGGGAGTCGGAATGGGGCCCGAGGTGCTGTATAAAAGAAAGCACACGTTAGAAAGAACAAACAAAGTTTACATTTTCAAATCCACATTTTGAAGAAAGAATTCACAGAGTTCAGTTTCACAAGCCCCATTAATTAGCTCCATCACCCCTGATGTGACCTCACATCCTGTGTCCCTCCCCCCTCTGGGACTAAAGAAAACTTTCACACACTTGCTATGATAACAAGTGACCTGTGTTGTACAAAATCCAGTGACAATCATTACGGGGATGTTTCATGTGTCAGTGATTTTCTGAGGAATACAACTTTCTAAGAACTTAATAGTTATAGCTCATCCCAAATGAAAACCACTTCTCCGTGCATGCGCGCACAAACACAAACACACACACACACACAAATACACAGATATAATAAGTAAAATAATTTACACCAGATTGGGTTGAGTCATTAGTTTTCTTATTGTCTACACACAGTATAAATATACCTATTGCCTTGGTCTTTTCCAAGATTATCAGATGTGTAACAGTATTCTGAATCACTGGTGAACAGAATAAATGTGTAGTAGTAAATGAATATGGATGTCTGCCTATGATCCAAAACTACCGTGTGCTGGAGCTGCAGGAACCTCTGCTTTGGCCTCCTGTGGTTTATTGCACATCCCTCTATGGCTCCATGTTTCAGTGACCTGTCTGCACCTCTGACCTGTTGAGATATTTCAAAAATGCAAATAAGAAAAACATGAATATATTGGATGAAGGAACAACAACTAGGTCTAAAACGGTTAAATTGATAAGTATTTTGGTCTATTTAATGTCAGAAAATAGAAAAGAATGCCCATCTCAATATCCCAAAGTTACTTAGGCCTACAGATGTTGTTTTGTCAAACAGTCCAAAAACTAATGATATTCGGTTTACAATCACATGTGATAAAGAAAAGTAGTAAATAATCACAACTAAGAGGCTGGAACTTCAAAATGTTTTTTTTGTGTAAAATTACTTAAATAATTACTAAGCTATGGTTGATTTATTTTGTGTTCTAATAAGTTCAGCACTAATCATAAAACACATAAAACTAATTCATGCCAAAAATATCACCAAAAGATACCTCATAATAACATCAAGGAGCGCTGGCCACTTTCATAATAAAACGTCAGGATAACAAAGACTAGAAATACTGTATAATAATTTTGCTAGGGCAAATTCTTTTAGTAAGGCTTTTTAAGTTTTCGATCAAGAACCGGTATCGAATCCATGGTATCGGTACCGGTGTCAGTATTGAACACTTTGAATGATACCAAGCCATTGTCCTATTAACACCTTTTATAGCCACGTAATAATAATTTAATCGAATTATGATGTTTGACATTCAAAGAACGAGTGGTAAAATTACCAAATATATAATAGCACGTACGACTACTAAGGTTTCAACGATTAAGTTGAGTTGGAGAAAGACTATTAACATTTCTCCACAGTGCTGTGGAGGTCTGGCAATGCGAGACTAGCCAGTTGATAATCAAAACAACACAGAAATCAAATGTATCGATACGAACCTATTAAGTTGCCAATGGAAATCCGAGATCTGACGAAATTCATGCTCTTTAAAATAAGATGGAACGTGTCTATCAGTCCATTAAACTGCGTAGCGTTAGCAGATCACTTCCACCGTCATACGTTGAAAGTCAACTAACTGGCCGTTTACCATTTCCCAACAGGACCCCGTCACATAAGAGCATGAGCCTCTGCTGTATGCCTGATCGAAATGTGATACACGTCTTTCCGGCTTATGTGTGTCTCGTGCGTCTCTGCAGCCGCCATTTTGGGACAGAGTAGGGCTTAAGGTTGACCATTAAAACTCATAGAAAAAGCTAGAGTTTGGGGCAACACATGGTAAGGTAATACTAGCGTATGTATATACTAGCTTTTTTTTTTAGTAATTAGTAATATGTGACCAGATGAGAATGGGTAAAAATCGGCACGAGTCACGAAAATAGTTTTTTTTTTTCATTCAGGAATTCAACTGTCTGTCCTGTAAACACGAAAATACAAATACTAAGTCCTAAAAATCATGAACTCAAGTGTCATTATGAAACAAATAAAACAGAACAAAGTGTTGGTCTGTAGTTGTAGGCCTAGTTTGCTGCCAGCAACAGCAAACTGGGGTCAAATACCAAACTCCTTCCTACATTTATTGCTAAACGCTTTGTTTTGCATCATGTAAAACTGCAGTAATCAGGGGTATTCCCCTGTACCCAGTCCTCCTGCAGAGGCGTTTTCGCTTTTTAGCTACGTTTTCATTGGGACCCGGGATACCAGCCTGAGCCTCAGATTTGGAACCCGGGACACCAGCCTGAGCTTCAGATTTGGAACCCGGGATACCAGCCTGAGCCTCAGATTTGGAACCTGGGACACCAGCCTGAGCCTCAGATTTGGAACCCGGGACACCAGCCTGAGCCTCAGATTTGGAACCCGGGATACCAGCCTGAGCCTCAGATTTGGAACCCGGGATACCAGCCTGAGCCTCAGATTTGGAACCCGGGATACCAGCCTGAGCCTCAGATTTGGGACAACTCCTTGGAAAGGAAACGGCTCTACACTCTGCCCCTTTTTGGATCGTTTTTGGTCACAGATCAAAAGGTTCTATCATGTAACTGAGAAATTCTAACAAAAAACAGGTAATCAACATTCAATTGTCCTAGCCTGGTCTAAGACACCATGTGGTAGGAGACAGAAGGTTACTTTCTGGTGTGAGGAAAAAAGGCTTCTTTAAATGCCAGACTTGACCTGATCAATTTCTTTAGAGTCGGAGGAACAGGGGGAAGTGAGAGACAATAGGGCCGTCTTGACCTCTTCGCTGAGACAAAATGCATTTTGCATTTTTCAATAGAAATACTTTGTTTTCATAAATAGAAATACATTGTTTTCAAAACATTGTTTTTAACTTTTTATAAATGATGTTAAAACATCCCAACTTCTCAACACAAATTAAACACGATTAAAGCCAAGTACAAAAAACGGTCATTTCATAGCTTTATGACAACTTTTCAGAGGTGAATTTGTAAATACTGATCACCTACTTTAAAGCTATAAAGCATATGCCTACTGTTACACAAGATAATAGATTTTGGTGTGAAAACCCTAATTTTAACTAAACCAAGTATCCTATTATACATACGCTACATGTCTGACATTTGAAACATAGCAAGTCGGTTAAAAATCCGGCGAGAAATCATATTTTATACATATTTTAATTAATTGTGAAAAGACCTTCCTCTTTAGACATAGAGGCATATCCACTCCGTCCCAATATGGCGGTCGCGTCGACGTAGTGCTCCTATGAACGGTATAAAACACCAGCTTGTCTGCTGACATGGTACGTTTTTAGACGTTTTTTTTAAATAGAGAAATTGACTTTAAAGTCAACCGCGTTAAAAAATGTTGAATATTCGAAATGAAGGTGAGACATATAGCTAATATACGTTATGGACAGGAGGGTTTTATTCAGGCACTTTCTTAACAGCCACTGGCGTTGTGTCTAGAGAGGACCCTGCAGTCCACCATGGCGGCGCCCGGTGGAACTTTAAACTGTGAGGACTTTTCAATGTTTCAGGTAATTTTAACGAAGGATTAATCGATCAGTGCTAACTTGTCACGGATTTTCAGCGATCCGAATCGTAACCGTCGGAAAGTTCGCATCTCGTGTTTATTTTTGTGTAAACCAGTGGTTGAGTGACTCCTGATCCGGATGGTCACACGTTTTGCTCTGTGAAGGAGCCAGGCTGGATCAGCAGGACTGAGAACAGACAGCATAGGGTCTGAAAGTCACTGTCACGGGTTTCCAGATGAACATACCCGGCCAGCATGTGATATCTAACCTGTTAAAGTTGTTTAAAGGTCCCATATTATGCTTATTTTCAGGGTTCATACTTCTCTCATGGGTTTCTACAAGAACATGCACCCTTTAATGTAAAAAAAAGAAAAAGCTGAACGTCTGAAACGCTCCGTTTTAGCCCCTGTCTGTCACTTTAAACCAGACAGGTAATCCAGTCCTATTCTGATACTGAGTTTCATTTGTCTGTGTGTATGTTTTGGCTGTTGCCAGATTTAGTATGTCAGTTTTAAGACAATGGGCTTTGTTCTTATAACCAGAGATAACTTTAAAAAAAAAAACATGCCATGTATTTCAGTCTAACACACACACACACACACACACACACACACACACACTTTTTTGTGACCTTAAACTGTATGCTTTGACGTTTACTTGAACTGAGCCGCTGCCTATCCTGTTGCCACACTGTGATTCTCAGGAGGTGCTAAAGTTGATGCGAGCCATAGATGACCGCATCGTGCATTCTCTGAACACCACCGTGCCGACAGTCTCCTTCTCAGGCAAAGTGGATGCCACACAAACATGCAAACAACTATATGAATCTGTGAGTGACTGTAAACAATGTGTGTCCAAGTGACCTCCTAGCTTTTTCGTAAAAATTGCTGAAGCAGTTCTTATGATAATCTCATGCATTCCACAGATGATGGAGGCCCATCTGACCCGAGACAAAGCCATCAAGTCCTGTATAGCTCAAACATCTGAGGTGGTGGGACAACTGCGTGAAGAGAGAGCAAAAGACAGCGAAAACCTGGCACTGCTCAAACAGCTCAGAAAAGAGCAAACCAAAGTAAGTCCTGTTTGTAACACTAGTGGGATCCAAACACCACCAAGCTGTAAGATGTGAGCCATCTGCAGCTGGAAGACTCGCTAAAAGACACTCCTCATTTGGAGAGGATTAGGCTCAGTTCAACCAAATCGCAACAACAAAACATTTTCATACTTAAATACAGCCCTGTTTCTTTAGTAGAAAGTTGAATGAAAACTTTTCACAGCCACAGCAAGCTCTTTGGTTAATCCAGAGGAAAAAGGACATTGTTACCTGTAATAAACACTTCTGCATAGATGTTGTAAAGGGGTACAATTTTACACATTTAAGTTCAGTTTATTAGTACTACCTGGCATGTTAAAACAGTTGTATTATGTCCTCTGTGGATTTAGTGAATATAGGGGAAATTTTCCAAAGATTGAAAAAAATACCCCATATGATGACATAGTGATGATGTTAGTGTTGTCTCGGATTGGACATAAATAAAAAATGTTTTTATATATTTTAATAAAGACGTGATTACAATTAGGAGTGGTATTTAGGAGGAAAGAGGTAGGCTTGCGGCAATAACCGCAATGTTACAATACCACGCACAGGCCAACTGCTACAGCCACTATGTTCACACTCATATTAACTCAGAGTTAAGAGTGTAATTTAATAAATAAACAAAAGACAGCAAAAAGATTGAATTGCTCCGTTTAAGGAAAGCATCAAGATAAGGACTCGGGCTCCAGGTGGTTGTATTTCCTTGGACCAGTGATTGCCACATCTGGATGATGATGTCTAATGTGCATTAGCATGTTAGATGCATTTCCATTTCCAGAACCTACGACGGTGGAGCCACGTCTTATACACAACTCTCTCCCCATTGCTGTTGTAGCTTTCAAGGAACCAGCTGATGGGGGATCTTTATAGCTTGATAGTAGACATGTTTTTGTGTGGAATAGATTTTACAATTTTTTACATTGGTTATTAATAATTGTGTAAGACAGAAATGGATATATTTTTTGTGATCACATTTTTTTGGAATGGAAAAATGGAACGTGTCCCAGAGCCAAAAAACACAGAAAGAAAAGCTGTGAGGGAAGGAGACATAACACATGCAGCAACAGACACACACAAACACATATATAAACAAACACACACACACACATAGACAGACACAAGACAAGTGACCAATCACATGCGCAGGTTGAGGTCAAGGCTGTAGCATAAGGTTACAGCCCGGACCTCAAAGGGCCGGTGACGCTGCACCAAGTGTCCAGGGTCCTTTCTGGAACTCCATGGATGCGCGCCATCGTATATCATTTCTTTTTATAACAATTCTGTCATCATACTTTGAGTAAAAACAATACATTAAATAATGAATTTTTTCTTCCACATCTCCAGTTAAAGCTTATGCAATCAGAGCTGAATGTTGAAGAGGTTGTCAACGATAGAAGTCTGAAGGTATGCTCACTGTTGTTAGTACTGTCCCACAATCGCACACAAATGCTCTGTCAACATCCTATATCGTACTTATTCCTGATTTGCTGTGGTCAGATTTTCAGTGAAAGGTGCAGAATCCACTACATACCCCCGAAGGTGAAGTGAAGACGAAGGTCCGATGAGAGGAGCCCTCGAGGTTTGAGTCCAGACCGGAGCTGAAAGTGACCTGCTGCTGAGGGTCATGACCGCAGGCTGCAGACCATCCACACCACTCTGACCTCTTGTCCAATACACTTGTATTCCATTGTGATTATTGTATTGCATTACCACAGCTGTAAAACAGTCATCTGTGAGCTGTTTTAAGGAGAAACATTGCACAAAAAAAGTATTTCTTTTTTTTTTTTTTTAAAGGAAATGAAATGTTTTCAAGTGTTTTGTCTGTGATTTAAATCATTTGAGTCTTTTGATGAACTTTGTGTTTTCTACAGTTATTGCAGTGATACCGTTTTAACTTCTCAGTCTTACATTCTTGTACAGATTTCACTATTTTCAACAAATGTCAAGTGGATTGGCATAAAATGTTGTATAGGCCTTTATGGTTCCCAGATAATGAATCCTATTGACACAATGTGAGCGTGTTAGCTTTGAGCTCAAAGCACCTCTGTGCCTTATTACAGCCTCACAGAGCTACCAGCTGACTGTAGACTCTTAATGTTGTTAGTCTTCTTTGTTTTTGATTTTGGTTGGATTCTGTATGTTCCCCACTCGTTGATCTCAGAAGAAAGTATGAACTTTACTATCCTCATATGGAGCTCCCACCAGGTAATCAACATTAATAAATAGTTTCCTGGTTTGTGTAATCTAGACTCGCATTGGCAGACCTTCCTCCACAGTGTAATCAGAACTCACAACCTGAGACGGTTAAAAATCTAAGTCAGTGGAAAGGTGGATGTAAACTATACAGATATCCCATACAAGAGGACATAGTTTAGATCTGACTTCACCAAAAAACAACAAAATGATATAAAAATATATAAGAAAAATATAGTTTTTGATGATTTAATCGTTATCTTTTAGATGATAGTGCATTAAATGTGTTGCTTCCCAAAACCAAATATCTATATCCGTGTGTTCATACATTCAAAGTCAATGTTAAATATATTTTTTTTTCAAAAGAGATGCAGATCATTTTAATATTGGACTGCAGCTTGTAGCCTAAGTATTAACTGTTGAAAACTAGTGTTTTTTTTTACGCCTCAGTAATACTTTTAACAACAGTACTGATTATATTATTCAGTGACTGAATTGTTTGTAATTTTCATAAATTCAACCTATCATTAGAAACTTGGGATCTGCACTAGAAGTTGAAATTAAGTTCTGTGGGTTCATAACGATACACTACCCAGCATGAGTTTAGTCCACAAGGCATTAGGGTGTACGCCCATGTTATTATACAAATCTGTAAAAAATACTATGGCACAGTGGAGCTTGTGATTTCGACACATAACCGTCAATAACCTGGAAAAATGTCAACAGTGGCCATTTACGACAAATTAGGTTGTTTAGCGTTTCAGGGTGTAAAATGGGTTAATAAATTACTCTCCCCTTTTTTTAAATACAAATTTTATAACACATTTTACCACCAACTCAGGAGTTCTAAATTGACAAAAACTACAAAATCGTTTAGACATTTCAAATGGATTTCAACTAGGCTACTTTAGACCATAGACTGTGTATTGTTAGTATTATTATTAATAATGATAATAATAATAATACAATTAAGTATATACAGTGTATGCTTCAGACCCAAACAAGAATTCTATTTTATTATTTATTTTTGTGTTTCTTGACTATATTTCTTGACATAGCAGTGATTACTGTGTACATTCTGATACAGATTTTTACTGTACTGCTCCTGTTTAACTTAAAGCAGTAAAAAAATGGAATAAAAAAATCTTTGTCACCTTACTTCCTGCTTTGCTTACGTCAATAATTGCGGGAGGCCACTAGAGGGTGCCGTCACTTTACATGGAAATAAGTGACGTAGTAGTTGAACAAACGATTTATGGGAGTGATCAGTCTTGGGAAATGTGAGGATTTTATCTTCCTCAACTTGAAGATTGAGGAAGCAGCTCAATCTTCAAGTTTTTTATTTTTTTAGAGAATGTTCACACACAATGAATAGACTTGTTTGTGTCTTCACTCTGTCAAAATAATTCTTCACCTAACCCTTTTTCTGCACACTGCCTGCCAATTAAAACCACCCTAGCCTGCAGCTATTTAACAAATTCACACAAAAAAGAATAAATTACCCATGCAGTTGTTATCCTGGCTCAATATATTAAAAAAATTAAGTAAAGTCAACATTGTTGTCAATTCTGCAATATGTGCCATAGGGCAATTAAAGGTACGTTTCTCTGCGACCCACGTTCAATAAAGACAAGTTCAACAAGTGTAATATAAAAGATAAGAAATAATACAAATAAAGATTAAAAAAGATAAGTGATGTGTACATATATGATAAAGAAAGATAAGTAATTTATACAATATAGTAATACATTCTAAATAGTCCAATTGTAAGGCAAAATCAAACAGTACAGAAAACGAAAGATGAAGATATTTGAAATGTGCAACATAAAAGAAGAGTTCCTGAGTGTCTTCTTTGATATAAGGTGGCTGCGCAGATCCTGGTGTGTGTGTGTGTGGGGGGGGGGGGGGGGGGGGGGGAGCAGCATCACGAAAGAAAAGCAAAAGCTGCATAGGAACCACAAGAAATACAGATTTTTTTTTGAAGACTTTCTTTATTGTTTATTTAAGAAGTCTATGGAGTAAGAACACTATCAAAAAGATGTATGCGTAACTTTATGTATTCATATTCATATTTTTACATTCATATTCGTATTTTTATACATTTGTGCGTAAATTACATAGGCATGCAAATTGTGTGATCAGACCAGGATGTCGTCTTTGGTTTTGTTTTCCTGTTGACCGAGCAGCTCGATCTCTTCTTTGCCGTTGTGAAATGCCTTTGAGACCAACAGATGGATGTAGTCTACTCCTCCAGTGTGAACCTGTAGGAAAAAGAGAGACAACGTGGTCATCTGAAAAGCATCCATCTTGATCTTGTGTTGCTGAACAGTGTCTTCTACCATCAATGATCTGTTTAATTGTGTAAAACAGCGGAGCAGATGAAAGTGTGATTGGTACAAACCTGAGACTTCACTGAATCACCTCAAGTGACTAAAACGGTTCATCACAATGTAAAGTCGTGTTTTATTTCACAAATTTAAGCACAGTTTAAAAAAACATAATTTACCAGTTATTATTATACAATCATGAAAATACATTCTACTTAGATGTTGTTATATTTGCTGAATGCAAAAATCTATTTGACTTTGAAAATATTGATTCGATTTGTTCACGTTGATAACATCATGCCAAAATCATATGTGTGGCTGAAAATACCCGCAGACCCCCGAGGGTTAAGGTCAACTGGTGTTTATAGATTTGACACGACGTTAGATTCTACTTAATGTCACAATTATCTCTAATATTGGTGTATACAAAGACATACATCTGATGCTTTTTAACTTCCTTTTCACCAACCACAGTGTTTACCTTGATGCGGAGTTTAGGTGGATTTGTAGACTGAGATGTGTAATTAACTGCTGTGAATTTCACATATTTCTTCTTCGTCTTTACTTCCACTTGGCCCTTCACCTGTGTAAGTAAAATACATTAATCAATGCATTCACTTGGGTTGTGTGTGTGGAGGTTTTGAAGAATGTAGGTAGATTGAAGCTCACCTGATCACATATCTTCTGAATGTCCTTAGTGGCAACCATTGGCTTACTCTGTCCTCCAAGTTGGACAGTCTCTGGTTGTTGAGGCGCTTTAGGAAGTTTGGTTGCCATTGTCACAAGATCCGTTGAAGTTAACAGAGAAGTCAAGCGTCTGCTTTCACGTGTCTTGAGTGTTTAATTTTCAGCTGGTTGTTAAATGTATTTATACTGTGACTGCCTCTGATGCAGACTGGAAGGTGGCTCTACTGCATGACATGTTGGGTGGAGCTACAGAACAGGTTTGGTTAATGTTCATTCTTCATGAATTATTCCATAATTCAAGCTTTCTCTGTGGCACTTCCCAAAAAACAGTAGGTCCAAACCTTTTGGAATGGACACGAAAAATAATGCAAGTCTATTTAAAGGTTATTAAAGTAGCATGTTTGGTTTGGACTATACCCTAAGAAAAACTTTTGAACAGTTAAAACTCAACAAGTCAAAGTTTAATGGTAACAAATATTGATAGTCTAAAGTCTTCAAATATATAACCCCATATAAGCCCATACTAGGGCTGTGCAATCAATACAAATGTAACAGTGATTATGATTTCTGCTCCCAGTGATCACAAAAACAGAATAATTGAGAAAAAACATTATTTCTCTTAGTACGTTTTGCAAGTAAACTCTTATTTTATCTTGTGTTCTGAATGAAAAAATACAGTTTAAACAAGAAAAGTATGAATGAAAATCGCACAGTTGTATGTGTTTTTTCTTTGTTTTTTTACTGTTAATTCATTTAACTTTTTCCACTGTTTTGGTTAAACAATTGCAACATATTTCTAGAACTCAACAAGTAATTGTGTTAAATTATTAGGATTTCTGTATTGACCGAAATAATAGTGATTCTATTTTTATTCATTACCGAGCAGCCCTACCCCATATAAAGATTCCGTGCCTACGTTACAGTGTTTGACACTTAATTCTTGTTTACAAGTTTGTTTGATAGAATTTGCATAAAGGGATGGTGAAGAACTCAAGCTCAAGAATCTGGGGCATTGTCAACTGCTGCCGTTCAGTCTAGACTTGTTTGTGTGTCTTATTGCTTCCAAATTCTTCACCCAACACCTTTTTCTTCACACTCTGCCAGCTGAAACACATGCAGCTATTTCACAACGCAAACTGCAAAAGAAAAGCAACAACAATGACAATTGATAACTCACTGTTCTCTATACTGAGTTCACTTTTTTCAAAACAGACATCTCCCTTCAACAACAATGAGCTCAGCACAGCAGTTGGTCTTACATCTGAAATATAGGCTACTGGAGAAATAAGAACACTGACACAGATCTCAGAATCAACTCTGGTACCAGAACACAGCTCTTAGAGGAACGTTCATTAAAGGTTTCAACGTTAGGGGAACGTTCTCTAAAGGTTTCAACGTTAGGGGAACGTTCTGAGAACGTTTGATGTAAACAAAAACTAATGTTCCCAGAACGTTAAGGAAACTTTCTGCTCAACCAAAACGCTTCCAAAACACAACCAAACCTAACCTTCAGGGAACGTTCCCGCAACCAAAAACGAACATTCAACAAAAATTGTTAGCTGGGGCAGACTTTGTGAATATACTCCATTTATATTTTGTAACTGGCCTCTCGTTCTAGTTTGTTCTGGACACTCACCTCTTTTCCTCACTACATAGTACATATATATATATATATATATATATATATATATATATATAAATACATATGTGTATATATGTGTAAACACACAGAAAATCAAAACTTGGGATTATTGTGATGCCAAATATACCAGCAGTTCACTGCGAAAGCATGTCTTTGTTACTTTCCAAGTAATACATTGGTTGTTATAAATGTGCAAACATTTTCTCCTATCCAAGTGTGATGGCCATTTGCTACCTCTTAACATGAACACAGCTATAATGTTGCATGTTATAAAAAAATCCAACTCAAGTAAGAGCCAGGACCAAAACGTAGCAGTCCTTAAATAGAGACAGCACTCACACTCCATCTAGTGCTCCGAGTTAGGCCTATGAGTCCATACAAATCAGGGCCCAGGGCTCAGCCCAGTTAAATTACTGACGCCTATAGGGGAAACAGTTTAAAACATCAAATACATTTGACAACAGTGTCATCTAGTGACAATTTATTGTATAGAAGTAACATAACACATGACAAAATAAAAATCTGAGTTTAGAAAAGAATGATTAAAAGAACTAGAAAACAACTAATAAATCAAAGCCTATACCAAACTTCAGATGACTGGTGTAATTCCTGTTTTAACGTGAGGGGGCCAAATGTTATTCAAACCTTTTGAAGCATGTAAGAAGAAAAAATACATTGCTTGTATTAACCCGTAAACACTGTATGGAATGTTCACCTGCAATAATCCAATAATTACTTTTTTTAAAGCGTATCTGCTGGATTTACAACAAATACTCTCCAAATACAACAAGGCTGTAATACGTGAGCCATCTGCTGGAATGCTCACTGAAAGACACTCCTTGTCAGGCTCAGGTTACCCAAATAAAAATACTAAACTTTCCCCCCAATTGTGTCATATTTATTTTATTGTGATTTACAGAAACTGTTTCCCAGTTACTCAAGATCCACCAAACTGACTGTGGACTCATTTCATTTGGACTAATTCCTCGGAAGAAAGTATTAAAATGGTTTACAGCCAAAGCGAGCAGTTGATATTCCTTTTTAATTCCAGTTTCTATTTTCCTTCTCCAGGGCACTTGCCAAGTAAGTGAGTGTAAGTAAGAGTATGTAGCCTCATTTGTTTAATCAGAACTCAAAACATGGGATTTTTTTTTCTTCATCCCAATGAAGTTAGGAATATCTGTGTTAAGCTTTGTGCAAACTGAAGGGATTCAAATACTTTTTGTAATTTATTTGTAACCATTCCATCCAGATCCAGATCCACATCCGCCAACTCTGTTCAGCGTTGGCTGCTCCATCAGGACCTGAGGCAGACAAACCTATCCCTGATATTTGGAGAGACTTTGGACTATATTATTACATATAGAAAATAGCAATACACTAACATAAACTGACTTTTGAGTAGTAATAAAACATGATCTGATAAATGTTAATAAGATTGGGTTTATTTCGATATTGGATGAAAATACAGCATGCAACATGCTTCAGTTGGCTTTCTTTTCTTTCTTTCTTTGCATAGTTAGAGTAATCCACAGTGCACGAAATTAAACTAAAGTCATTCCAGAAAACACTTGCATGGTTTAGCTGCAGATAGCTACAGAGTACATGGTTAGCATAGAGCTTAAAGCATCACTGTGCATCAGTACAGACTCACGGAGCTACTAGCAGGCGGTAGACTCTTAACATGGTTAGCATCCTTTGTTTTCGCTTCATTCAGGAAAATTGGCAGACAGGACTTAACGTCAGTATTTTCTCGTTTGGTTGGATTCTGTACGCTCCCCACTCAGTAATCTCAGAAGGAAGTATGACAATTATTTTTCTCCTCGAGGGCACCGGTCAACTAACTGACTAAGAAAGTGTTTCCAGGCAATCAGAAGGTTAAAAAATGTCTATTAAGGTTTGTGTTAACTTAAGCAATGGATTTACCTTTTTGATTTATTTGTAACCTTTGTTTGTTTTTTTATTTTATTAATCAGACTTAACAAAAGACAAAATGCACACAAGAACCACCAGAGATATAAAGATTGTTTTAATGCTTCAATCGTTATTGTTTCTTTAGCATGTATTGCAATCCACCAAATATCTTTATCTGTAAGAGCCTCTGACAAGAAGAATTATTTGGGAGACCATCAGATGAATGTAGTCCGTTAACATGAAGCTCCAGAAAAGAGGAAAATTGGAATCTGAAAAAATATTTGCATGTTGTTGTTGAACATTGAGGATCTTCTGCTATCAGTGAGGGGTTTAACTCTTTACCGTCCTGCCATGAATTTGACATAACATTTGATTCAATTGAATGTCACGTTTAACTCAACCTGTACATTAAAGACAAATCTATTTACAATCTTATTCACCTTGATGAGAATTTGTTCTCTATTCACAACCTCACTCCTGTATTCAATTGCTCTGTATTCCACATAGTTTTTTCCTGTCTTTTCCTCCACTTGGTGCTTCACCTGTATGATGAAAACATGATGTAAATCTAGACTGAAATCCAAACCAGAGAGTTGTGTGTAGAGGTTGTGAAGAATAAAGTTTGATTAAGACACACCTGATCAAAACTCTTCTGAGTTTCCTCTGTTGCGTCCTGCGCCTGAGTCTCTACTGAAGGTTTTAAACGAATCATTTATTTTTTCCACAAAGTTACCGCTCCATAATCCAGTTTTACAAGTTTAAACTAAACATAATGTTGCATGAAATATCCACCTCAAGTAGAACCAGGGACAAAACTGTTTTTTTTTTATTGATTTTTATATTGGCAATCTCGGACAAGTACTCAGAGGTATAAATAAACCATGCAAAAAAGAAAATTCCTCTTTCAGGACACTATTTTAAAGAAATCCAAATAACTTTAAGGAATTTGTTAAAGGGTTTAAACAACATTTTCCATGCTTGTTCAATGAACTTATGTTACAATAAACATGTGACTGTTGAATGGTCGATAAGACAATTACAGCTTACAGGCAGTAGGTGATTAGGTCAGTTGTAAAATATTAGGAAAATACCTTTTCACCGACTGTGAAAAACCACACCCACCACACGGGTGCAGTCCATCAGGAGGAGATGCACTGTATTACTTAATTCCGCTCGCAACACCAGATACTGAGTGTTACTTTTGATTTTGACCTATTGTTCATGCAAACGTTTACATGTTAAATTTTCGTAAAATATAAAAGAAGTGAGAGTTTACATGCAAATAAAAGAAAGGAAAGAAATTGCCCCTCCTAACTTGAAAATCATCACATTCAGTAGTAAAGTTCACAAGTAATCCTGTGGATGATGTCTTTCCATCTGTGAATACCTTAAATAACCTACTTCTGAATCATGTTTAAGCAATCGTCCCACCCAACCACAGTTTGAAATGTTAACTGTTGACTGTACCAAAACCCACAGTTGTCACTTCATATCACTGCAGCTGTGCTCAGCTGAATTAGGTTGTGTGTCAGCCTTTTTTTTACTCCCTGGACTTCACACGTCAGTCACATTCCTGCTCATCTTGTGATTACTGTTCCTCTTTCTCCAATCACATTGGACTTTGCCTAAATTTTGAATGTGCAGTGATTACAGGGGTCTGTGTGGATTATGTTCCTTGTGGAAAGGGAATTTGTGCAACGTCCAGTTTAAAAAGAGAAAAAGGTGGAATAAGTCAAATCTGATTATTCTTACTGAGAGCTTGTGTGGCTGTGAAAACCCTTAACATGTAAATCATGTCACAAAGTTGTCATGTCACATGTTGCTTTAAATCTTAGGATAGAGGAAGTGTCTCTTGGAAGCTACAAGAAAAGTCATGGGTCAAAGGTCCGGATTTTAAGTTTCCCACAGAGTATGGCGTGGATGTTTGTTTTCTAAGACTTGTAAAAGTCTCAATTTCTTGAATTAGTCAACACTAAAATGATTAAATGTCTGGTCTGGCATCTTCCCCCTTAGCCATTTGGATGCAGTCCTGTTCCTGCTTCTGTTGTATGAATGTTTCAGTGAATTTTAGGGAGTGTCAAGGAATTTCAGAGCAAATACAGAATACACAAAGTGAAACTCGGATGATCCTGGCAGTTAACACCAGTGAATGTAACACTACTTTAACCTAGAAATCAAAAGCATTGAGACTTAAATGTATCACCAAGTGAAAAATACAGAGTTGGTCAGTTAACATAAATTAGTAACTTCCTCTCAACATGTTGGGTGTGTCAGAATAAAGAAAATTGTATTAATTTAAATATGATCTGACAGACCTTTAACTGTATAAAGGACTATAAGATTTATTGGGCAAATGTGGTTACATGCTCATGCAAGATGCGACATAAAACTTAAAATGTCAAGTGAATCAATTTTAAGAACATAGATAAGTCACTAACGCTAAGATAGTTGCTGAATCTCTACATGTGCTTACAGAACATTGTGAGCAAAAAGTCAATTCTGCCTTGTTTTTACTTCTATCAATATTCATCACCTTTAAACTCTGACTTATTGATCTATATTCAAATTATTAGGATTCAGTTTATTTAATTCAAATCATTAGCATTGAGGAAAATTTTCTTTTTTGTGGTAATGTTCACCTCAAAATGGAGAAACAAAGTCACAAGCAGTTTAGTCAGCCTGTTCCACAGTGAAGTTTATGTGAGAGCACCTGAGTGTGGAATATAAATGGAATTCTGTTTAAACCGTTGTGTTGAGAGTATACGGGTGCTGGATACAAAGTAATTAGACTTGAAATGTGGTTACTTAAAGAGGTTGAAAGATACCTTAAAACAAATTGATAGTTAGGGAATTTAATTGTTAAATGCATCGATAATTGCCATAGATTCACATATACAGTACATGTATACTTTGAAACAAGTTGTTTCACCTCCAGTGCAGTGGATGTGATTCATAAATGGGTGCTTAGTTTACACTGTGTTGTTGAAACAGTATAGAGGTATTTGTAGACTGCATGACTCATCCAAATGTTTTTCAGGCTGGGTGAGCTTCACGGCTCAGAGACACAGAGTGCATAGAACACTTCAGATATGTGGTCATCATTCAACAGCTTTGTATGAAACCTGAACCCTTAACACCGTTCATAATGCAACAAATTCAATTTAGTGTTGAATGATGCAGTGTTTGGTGTAAATGATCAAATTCATTAAATAATGCATTTTGTTTTAAGCTGTATGTTGACTATGTATTGGAAATGAAAACAATGTCTTTTCTCATGTTTACTGTTCATTATTGTGATTATTTCTGTACTTTTGTTACTGTGGTTTAAAGTTACAGCACTTTATCTTTACTTCCAAACCTTTTGTTATAAGGCATGTCATGTCTCATGGCTCTAAACTCTGAGAAATGCTTTACATTTAACTTCTTGGAAATCCATGTTTATCCTGAAATGTATTCATAAAGGGACTTTTAGGTTAAGTAATTTCTTGTCACACTGTATGACAGCACACCTTTACGATCAGCTTATTCCCATCTTTACTGAAGTTGCATAATGTATAGGTGAAATATAAGTTACTAAAATGTACCACATTAAACAGAAATAGATAGGAATGATAAAGCTAAAATTATAAACCTGACTAGTGTTCAGATTGAGGAATACTTTAGGAAACAGTGTTCATTAACAATATTACTGTGTAATTTAGGGACTGGGGAAAAGGCTCACATATTGGGTACTCATTTTCCCATAATTCAGCCTAACATATTTGCATCACAAGTTCTGTTGGTGCAGTTATTGCATAAAACCGGCATGTTTAAATTCAGGAAATAAGTTGTAGCCCAAAACACAAACTGTCTGGATGTAAACTGGACTATTTGGCTTTCCCCACGTACAATATAAAGAAGGCTGCAGCAAGACAATACGCCCTGGACTTCAGCCGTTTCCCAAAGAAAGGCAACCCTTCATACCACAACCAATCTGATTACTTTATTCAGCTTGTAAAAGTTCAATTTTGACACATCTCAGCATGATCTACAGTATGGCAAAGTCTGGTCAAACATGTTAGGAAAGGGAACTGCACATAGCATTGTTTTATATAATTAAAAAAAATAATTTGATCAGAACTGTTTAAAATGAGAAGACAGCCTGTAGGCACTAACACTTTGTTTGGTTTAGGATCTCATTAGAAGTACTCAATAGGGTCTTGGTGGGTCTTTGAGTGCTGCATATCACTCAGCTCTATGTCTCCTCCGTAACATGGGAGTTTTTCGTAAACGCGGAGGTGAACATGTTGCTCTCCTCCCACATGGACCTGCAAGGAAGGAAAAGTAAAGTTACAGAAGATCTTGTCCATTTAAATAAGTAGCAGGAACAAAGCACAACACTGGTTTCCTATGTCTAATCATACATCCAGCAGGCAGAGCAACATTAGCATTTCTTTGCAGTCAAGTTTATGTCTCTCTAAAGAAAAGAAAAGAAAGAAAATCCAAAATTTGCTCTTTTTAAGCTCTGTGGTCTAAGAAGATATCTTGTTTAGCTGCTGAATGCTTCAATATGTTACTAGTGGCAATTTGTCAGTAAAATCTAAATGAAACCTAATCTTAAATCAAAGGGCTACTGATGCACCATGTGCATGGGGTGTATGAGGCAAAAGAAGTCCGCCGGCCCTGCAAAGTTCTGAGTTTAGGATTTTATTTCTGAAAAAACAAATATCCAAACAAATGAATAAAGAAATCATGGTTCTTGCTGCCTCTCTTCCACTGATAATTATTTTTTAAATAAAACACAGGCCCACCTAGGTGCATGCTGGTTGTACTTACCTATGTATAACCGAGCTCCAAGTGACCAATCCATAAACAAAACACTAATTACACTAAAACTAAATATGCTAAACAAGAACACAATTAAACTACACAACTAGCAAAAAAAAAAATACTATTAAGACAAATCTAAAGCAAATCTCTAGATAGAACAATCAAACAATACTCATGGGTAAACAACTGAGTACTAACATGAATAGATCCTATAATGTCCACCAGCCAGACATCTAACCTGCTGCTGTTTGGTAGTGCACACTGGGTTTTTACAGCTTTTTCACAGTGCTGTGGATAAAAATGCTAGTCTTGAGTGCTAAGTAAACATTAAAGTTACTGGCCAGATAACCAAAATTTCACTATAGCATAGAAATGAGGGGTTGGGTGAATTTTTCTGTGGGTTCATCACTACAAAACGACCCTCTTTTACATACAGATGCTGATCCATTGTTCATTTAAAAGAAATATTGACTGTAGTCGCTTTAAATATCACTTGATCTTGTTGCAACAGAGTAAAAGTCGTTTCTAGTCCTCGATCTGTTTGAGGGAGCACAAGGAGTCCTTAAAAATACGAAGAAAACCTAATATTTCAAGACTTTAGAGCCTCCGTAGTTTTGCTATTGTGCTTTTTTTGTAAATAAAAATTACCTTGATGAAGTAGTTGGTCCCGGCCACTACCTGCTTTGTGTAGCTCTTTGCTGTGAAAACATCATACGTCTTCCCTGCTTTTGCCTCTGCACTGGACTTCACCTGAGTGAGAATGAAATCATAGCAACATCAAAAATAGTACAAGTCGTGTTTACTGTGCGGGGATTTAGTTTGAGAGAAGAAAGTCAACGTGTATAATTTTCCTTTTTATCTTCTTACGTGATCACAAAGCTTCTGAATTTTTTCGTCAGCATCCACTGGCGGGGAAGTTCCTCCACACATCGTCGGCATTGTGACAGTTTTATGTGGCAAAAAGCAGCGAAAAGACGACAGAAAACGATGTGGTGTGTGTCAGTCAGGCGTTTAAATTGAGTCAGTCATATGACTCTGTATTTCGGGTCATACCATTAGCGTAGGGGGTGTTTACTTTTTAAACGATGTCACAAACTGACTAAAACACATACCGTCTCTGATATGCACAGAACTATTACAATTGTAGTTTCGTATTTCTAGTATTAATCTTCTAAGGTATCAGAACGAAAGTCTGAAATATATTTGCTGTATCTGTGTTCTCCTTCTTACAGACAATAATGGTTTAGTCTGAGGCGCGGCTGTGTTTGAGTGTGATGTCACCTAGGTGTCTCTCACATAGAAAAATAAATAATTATGTCTATGGTCCCTCATATCTTAATTATGTCTATGGTCCCTCAGTGCAGATTTAAATCGCAGCCTTAGGTTGTTTTTACACCTGTGGTTATTGTGCTTTGGTCCGAATCAGTTGGTCAGTTTGTAAACTTGGAGAGATTTTCCCTTGCTCGCTTTGGTTTAGTTCAGTTTGGTTTCACAATTAGAAAAATCCAAGCGTACTAAAATGCACCATTAGGAATCACGCAAGAACATCCATTACTCTTATTGGTCGGATGTTTCTGGGGGCGGGGGCAAGAAAGTAGATACAGAAACATGGCCCTGTGTTCTTTAACTGTCTAGTGTGTTCAGGACTAGCTAGTGCATATTTCTTTTATCTCCATGGTCAAACCAGCTCATTTCATAAAAATGACCAGACATTGTATGAGACGTTACGTCTGCTCTGGTCACCGAGACCTCACTCTGCTCTTCCGGCGTCTGTCTCCGACTTTAGCGGCAGCTGGTTGACCACAGAGTAACGAGTGACTCGTGAACCTCTTGGCTGTGAAAACATCACAAGTCTTCCCTGCTTTTGCATGTGCACTGGCCTTTCCCTGACTAGGAATGAAATCATAGCAACATCAAAATGAAACGGGTCGAGTTTACTGTGTGGGCGGGATTAGTTATGAGGTAAAAAAAAAAAAAGTCAAGGTGTAAATCAATTTCTTTTTTATCTACTTACATGATCACAGAGCTTCTGAATTCTTTCGTCAGCATCCGCTGGCGGTGAAGTTCCTCCACGCAACATCGGCATCGCTGTTGGTGGCGTAGATATCAAAAAGACGAAAGAAAACGATGCAGTGTGTGTCAGTGAGGCCTTTAAATGAAATCGGTGACCATAGGACTCGTATTTTGATGTTTTGGTAGGGCCTATACAAATAACGTATCTGACTTGTAAATAAACTATTAAACTACTTTTCTCTAGTGATAATCGTTTGAAGTATCAGGAAGGAAGTCTCTCAAATATATTTTAATATGTATTTTTGTTCTGCCTCATCCATATGGTTTAGTCCGAGGCGTGGCCGTGTTGGGATGACAGCTTACTATCCCGTTCGAGGGTATATGTTCAAAATTCTGCTGAAAAGTGACTTAATTCAGCCAACTCAGCCAGTACAGACCGGTTTTATTAGGCCTATACATCCATGATACAGACTGGTTGGACTCTCATAAATCCTAAAACTTGTGTTTCTTGTGTTTCCGCTTTTAAAAGGAATTTCTGCTGTGCGTCATATAGCCTACCCTCCCCCAGTAAACTCCATCTCCATCAGAATTAAAACAGTCTCTGTAGTCCAGTTTCGGTTTAAACAATTTCCATACATCCCCTGAACAAGTTTTGTGACAGTGAGTGATCGATTTAAATTGAAGATAGGGATTATATCCAATTCCAAATTTGAAACAACAACGTTGAAAGGGTAGCCTACAAATCACTCAACAGCTGGTCAGAGGGGAGGATTCATGTTTGATTTATTTTTTATAGTCTACACTTAATTTCCACAGTATTTGGATGTAGAAAGTAACTAAGTAGCCTACATTTACTAAATTCTTGTGTTTAAGTAGCCAACAATTTTGGGATGCTCGTAGGTCTACTTTAGCCCCGAGCTATTTGCATTGTATCCCTGCTTGTGTTGGAGGAGGTAGCCTGCTCTGTTACATGTAAAAGTCCTGCATTCAAAAGTGTACTTAAGTAAAAGTACAAAGGTATTAGCATCTGAATAAGTGCCAAAAGTAAAACTACTCATTATGCAGAAGGACCCATTTCAGAATAATGTATTATTGGATTCCATTTTCAGCCACCTGATCCGGTTTTATAACACGGCCTTTAGACCTTTGTGTTGAATCCGCTCCTGCGGACACCTGTGAAGAGTCCCAGAACAATGGATTCTCTGGCTTCAGAATATGAACCAGTTTGACTGGAAGGAATTCTGCAGTGAGCACAGAAAATAGTTTGGTTGGAAGAAGTAACAGTCTTTAAACAACTGGCCAACCAATGCCCAATCATAATCTATCACCACATTGCATATGTTTATGGATTGCGACCAGTTTGACCAACACCAGTGTTCTCTGTAGCCAAAGGTCATGAGATGGGGCAGAGGTAGGCTACTCCTCCTAGTTGATTAGAAAAGGCTATACCTTTCCAACCTGATGGTGGCATGTCAAATTGCTAAGCGTCGAGGTCAAATGCAGCGTTCCTTGTGGGAGATTTTTTTAAGTAGAAGAAGAAAAAAGTCTTGCGTAAACAGTATGTGGTCTCGCGGCGAATGGAGGATGTGTTCACCCTTGGTCTCATTGTTCAGTTTTGTTGGGTTCTAGCTCATATAGGTATTGAAGGGAATAAAGAGGCCGATGAACTTAATGAAAAACATGCTAAAAAATACATGTGTAGGAATTACTGTTCCACTGGGAAAGGGGGAAGCTAAATCCTTACTTAAATCTGCAAAGATTGCAAACTGAATTGGAGGCGGAGTTTAATTCTAGAACCTAGCATGAAATACAAAAGAATGTGACCGGTGAAAGGTTTACTTTGCTGAGTTTAAACTGAAGGGAAGAAGTGGTTCCTACCAGACTTAGATTAGGTCCCACAGGATTAAATGCTACCTTGCAAATAGTGGGGATGGTAATGGTTTATGCATACGTTGTCAAGACAGAGAAGACGTAAAACATGTACTTTTTGTTTGTGATAAATATGTTGACAGTAGAATCCACGGGCCGGAAATGGAAGGAGACAACTCAATATATGCCATACTAGAAGAAGAGGGTATGACAAGGGAGAGAATTGAAGCTTTATTTGTTTTTCTTCCTAATACTGGTTTAATGAAAATAATATAGTTTTTAATTTTTGATTCATTTGTTTGTTTGTTTGTTTGTTTGTTTTAATTTAGTTCAGGCCTAGACCATAGTTACTCTAGACTCTATGAAGTTCATAGTATTACATACTCCTGTACATTTGGTGGCGGTATAATACAAGTAATCTGCCAAATACAAGCTGAAGAAGAAGAGGAAGAAGAAGAAGAAGAAGAAGAAGAAGTAGGAGGATGTATTCACGTCTCAGCAGTCAGCACGGGGCACTTGTCTTCACGATGTTTCTGTGTGTTTTGTCTCGAGGTTTCTGCCAGGTTGTTGGGGAAGTGAACCGCAGGTCATACCCGACATTTGGCTCAGTTTTACGCACTTTTACAACCTCAAGTTCCAAATGCGGAGAAGCTTCCGACAACGGTAAAACAATAAATAAATAAAAAAGTAAAGCTCTCCAATAGTAGGCTAATCACCTTTATTTCCCAGTAAGATAATTGTTGGCCTAACGTTGCATTACTGTCGTTTTATGTGCTGGGTATCACAAGTACAGCCATGAAATGTCGCTTTAAAGAGTTATTTGAGTGTTTCCACTGCTGTCGTATGTTGTTGGTGCTTACCAAGTAGCTAGGCCTATGTGTAGTCTTCACTGTAGTGGTTTATGGCATTACGAGAGACTGCATTTACATAATGCTCCTGCCAGTAGGCCTGTAGGCAAACTGAATGAACTGCAGAGTGTGTATCTAGTGTTTTTCATGTGATTGTTTGAAACAGAGAGTTTGGTTGACTCTGGCAGTTTTGTTTCAAATGGACAACAATAGTCTGTCAGTAGGGTAGTGTCCAGTTTATCCTCACAGCACCTACCAGCTCTACGCTAAATTAACCTAGGTTATCTTTAAATCAATGGATGGTGAGTTCATAGGTTTTTATAGGCATCCGTTAAACACGTGATGATTTTTAACTTAATAGTTAAAGTATATATCTTTTATGTTTCCCCCTCAGCTTCAGTGGTGACCTACTCTCAGCTGAAGACAATGCTGTCCAACCGAGACATTCAGCTGTTTGATGTAAGAAATCCTGATGAATACCAGGCTGGGCGCATTCCAGATGCTGTCAACATCCCACGTAAGTGTTAACACGTGCAAAGTGGTAAGAAGAGTGGTTTTCAGTGTGTTTTTACGCATATTGTTTGTGTTTGAATATCAGTGGGCACCCTGGAGGAGTCTCTGAAGCTGTCTCCAGAGCGTTTTCAGCAGACGTTTCAAGTGAAGGCTCCTGGGAAAGATGACGACAACATTGTGTTTCAATGCAAAAGTGGCAACAGGAGCGCCAAAGCACTGGACATCGCCCGTCAGCTGGGATTTAGCAGGTAAATGACAGCAGATGTTATTGTATGCACATGAAACATCTAGATGGCCCATTAAGGTCGAAGGCGACAGGTCAACTGTTAAAATCTCCGATTTCAATCATGCTAGATAATACGGACCCTGCTAAAACACATAATGTGCTGTAGTGGAGATATGTAACACTACAAATGGGACATTTTGTGTTTTGCTAGGTAATTATTAATCAGTCCTGGTGCTGGGACTAGAGTACAATGTCCTCTGACACTGCTTTGTTGTGCTGAATACTCTATACACTTTTAACTGGAGAAACAAACGGTGATAAGAGACTAAGCTCTTCTCTTTATGCTTTTTTTTTCCTCAGGGCGAGACATTATAAAGGAGGGTACAGTGAGTGGGCAGAGCAAGAAGGAAAATAAATCTGGACTCAATTCTACGCTTTACCTTCTTATTTGTATCAAAAATACATCCACTACATAATAACACTATAATACAAAACTACAGAATATAAATGAGCAATGTCTTGAGCAACATTGATGTGACAGTGTTTAAGTTAGAAATCATATTCACATTAAATGATATACAAATTTCAACTTGTCTTTGAATGTATTTGTAGACCTGCAGTGTGTCCCATTTGCACTACACACTATTTTTTTCAACTATGTAGTAATTGTCATAGTTTACGTTTTTTGTAGTTAGCATCTTAAAAATATCAACATCCTTAAACCAGTTTGTCCATTTCAGTTTTGTGCAAGTTTTTAATATGCATACAGACTGCTTTGAGTGCACTTTATTTGGTCTCTTTTCGAGCATAAACATACTCAGACATACATACTCAAAACCTGCTTTAAATGAATGTGCAGCCTGGATTTGAGACACAGCTTGTATGTGTGGTATAAAAGCAGTTAGATCTCCGGACCAGCAGATGGCAGCAAAGTTTCAACCAAGTCCAGCTTTTGTGTCCATTATTCCTACCACTTCCTGATTTTTATTGTTATTGGAGCAAAGACCTCGTAGGCCTGACCTTCACACAGGTATTTGTCTAGACAGGTATGGATCCTGTGAGTAACCCCTCTGAACAGCTGTCAGGAGTCCAATCTGCACAAGGTCCATAGATGCCTCATTCAGAGAGAAAGCAAATTTTACCTTCACCCTCCATCCTAACCTCCCACATCAGGGTTATTTGCAAAACATCAACGATACAGTGTATGTGCGTGCATGCGTGTGTGTTTGTGTGTGTGAGACTACAGAAATTTGCTGTGACACCTCCAGTATGAATGTGTGATTTCCATGTTTCAAGATCTTGATCTTTCTTCGCCTCACCAGATATTTCACAACTTTCTGGAGAAAGACAATGTTTTACCACATTCATTACCTCTTAATAAATGTGTGCCAGCTTGTACATCTGTGTGCAATGTGCATCAGTGAGGAACGTGTGTTTTATTATGATCTCTGAAATCTATGAAATGGTTGTGATGGCCCACTGTGGGTTTTACATCAGTAGATCCTCTCACTTACCATGAAAAAGAAGTTTGGATGTGCATCTATTCAAGAAACCTTAATTTTTGTGCACGGTTAACTCAGACATTCAATAGCCTCTCCAGGAAAAAAACACATTTCCAGTCGCTGGCATGTTGTATAATATACATGTATTAAAATGTGTAAAGCAAAATCTGGATTTATTAGACATATTCATTGGATGTTTTTAAAGGAGTTTGAAAAACCACTCATCCAAAGTCAAATTTAAGCACGTGTATTGGATGTCACACTCTTAATTTTGTCAATTTTCAAATATATGGATTCATGCCAGACACAGTGTTTATCAGTATTCTCTTTTTGTGGGGCGGCTGTGGCTCAGTGGTAGAGCGGTTGCCTGCCAATCGGAAGGTTGGTGGTTCGATCCCTGCCCCTGCAGTCATTGTCGAAGTGTCCTTGGGCAAGACACTGAACCCCGAGTTGCCCCCGGTGCTGCGCATCGGAGTGTGAATGTGTGTGAATGTTTATCTGATGAGCAGGTGGCACCTTGTATTGCAGCCCCGGCCACAGTGTATGAATGTGTGTGAATGGTGAATGTTTCCTGTAGATGTAAAAGCGCTTTGAGCAGTTGTTAAGACTGGAAAAGCGCTATATAAATACAGCACATTTACATTTACATCTTTATTTCTGCAGTGTACAGTAGCCTATTACCAGCGTCCTGTGTGGAGAAGAATGGCCCAAATTTCCATGGGCATTTGGGCTCTTTTACATTAGGTAAAACACAATAGGACTCCAGGTTGGTGGTGAAAAATTATTAAATTATTAGTTAGGGCTGTTTACAACTGCATGTGGTTACATGGAACAGATCATCAACCTCCTGCTGCTCACTGCTTTTTTTTTAAATGCACTTCATGGGAGGATTTGTAATGAAATCCATGTTGAGTACATGTGCTGTAATTTGTTATATATCGAAATATCTGGAAATATGATCTATGTGGTCTTCATTTGCCTCCTAATTTACATCCTATTTAAAAAAAGAAAACATGAATGGATATTATATTTGCTACAGAAAGGTCTTATTTTTGCTCTGTTTTATATACATTGGAAATGGACTCTTTGCAAGTGTGAACTGGTCCATGGTCCCTTGGGACACTTCATTGGTTTGGCGCACATCTCATTTATATGGCTTCTTCAGGGCATAGTACTCTTATCTTAAAATGGCATGTTGAAGGTGGCAAAACAAAGCACATTGGCTGCAATTGTGATATGTAAGACACTAGGCTGTAGGTATACTTTTTATGTAAATTTATTAAAAAAACATTACATAACACATACAGTATATATATATTCACATTTTAACATGTTTTCATAAAGAATATTAATTTCATGATTACAATTTTCTAACAATTCATAAATAAGTTGCATAAATTATACTGACAAGCTTTATAATTATGCATTACACCTTTTGACAGGCATGGACAGGGTATCTTGCTCTGCCTTTGAGAAAATGAAAGCTCAGATGGGTTGAGCTGGAATCTTGCCCCATATGAGGTCATAAGGGGCAAGGTTACCTCCCCTTTTTCTGCTTTGCCCGCCCTGAGAACATGGCCCACCCATGAGAGAGTGACATTATGGCTTTCAAATGAGCAAAGTGGCAGTTGGTCTAGGGCCCCCTTATGTCCTTATGGGAGATGAATGTAACAGAAACATTCTAATTTGTATCATTCATTTAAACTAAATATAAAGTAGTTCATTCTGACATTAAAACAGTTTTTGCGGGGGTTTGTGATAATTCCTCCCCTTTTCACTGCATCACTAAACACGCGAAGCGAGACTCCTGACGACTCACGTCCACGCGCGCCTCCAGTGTGGCTGCAAAATCAAAGTGTAAAAAAAATGCCCAACGCGTGTTGCCGGGAGTCACACAGCCACAGAGCATTGGTGAAAATGTAGAAAGTGAGTGGTTCATCTGCGAGTTTACCACATTCCCATTCGCCTGTGCGCAACAGAACCGAGCGCTCCGGCTGCCGCTCGCCTCGCCGCTGGACGCGATGACCGGATAACTTTGAACTCTGCACGGATGATGCTTTTATCCTCGATGGAATCTGATGAAGTCTTCTCTGGGAAACCGTAACAGGTAAGTCTGTTTACTTATTCTACCTTGGTTTAAAAAGAACAATAATAAAGCACAGCATCATTTCACTCCCTTTTGAAGTTTTCATGTTTCTAATCAAGTGTTTGTGTAGGCTTAAATTAAATTCTTATGCTTCTGTGTGCTAATTTTTCCATTGTGCGTGATAGTTGATGGTGTGGGAAAGCAGGATTGTGGAGCCTTAAAATATGCTCTCTTAGGTATTTAATTTAAGTCAACATTAAGGTTTGGCCAATTAAATTGGGAAGGAAAAATGCCCCAATAAATTGTCTTTTGCTGCATAACCCTTACATGATATGCTTCTAATTTATCGTTAACACTGATTAAATATAACTATGTTTCCTATATGTCTTCCAGTATATGCAGTTAAATACAGTAACAAACCCTTACATCCTCCTAATTGCGTCAGACCATACAACAATATGGACATTATTAGACCCTCAAATGCCCACTTGCATGTGTGCATTTGAGGGTCAGATCATTAGAGGAGGTCAGAGCTCTGCAGATTGACATGAGGGGGAACAACAATAAAAAAAGAGGGAAATCCGTTTTAATTAGCCCTCTATCATATAGAAACAAACCGAGCACTATGCAGCCCTGTTTCACAAAACCAGTGTCCTCACTACCCTCACACCAGATTATGTGTTAAACTCACTTCCATTAGGAGACTTCAAGGTGATTAGTATTGGTGGCTATTTTTTCTTTTGCTTCTTATTGGTTATCTTGGGGGCAATAATATGATACTGGTGCCTGAGGCACTGAGTAGGATTATAGACCAGGAAAAATCTTTAAAAGCCTGTTGGGTTTGAACCAGATGTAAAAATGATCCTATTTCGTCGTGTCATTCTCCGTATTATTGTCAAAGAAAAAGAGAGAGAGTAGGGAGTGGGGGGGGATACATTTGATTAAGATGGGATGAATAAGATTGATCACTTAACATGTAGACACAGGTGTGAGCATTACAACAGCACCACTGTTATCTGGATTCAGGCCAGATAGGGAGGATTGGGTGTAATTGAGAGGAAGGATGGAGTGCGAGGAGCTGAGCCCGGGACCAGAGCCAACCTCTCAGGGTGGCATCATAGACCTCTTACCCCTCCCTGATGAGCTAACCTCACTGACACTGCTCAAAGGCACACTGCCAGACACTTATTAAAGTTACCATCTCTGCTTTGGAGTTTCAGTTACCTGTATTAAAAGCCATATGGAGGAAGGCAGGGGATACATTTGAGAGACTGACTGGAACAATCAAAAATGCATTATGCTGTTTTACTGTTTATTGTTTTCATGCTTTGTTGAGAACATGACATTTTTGCTGCATCATTATAGATTTTTATTGTCTGTATAGGAACCATTATCTTAAGGAAGCAACAATATGTGCTTCTATTCAGCAGGGGAAAAAAAAACACTTATGCTAGTGTATACAGCAAAGACCATTACCGCAGGCATCATTTACAATGTTTTATTAATCAGTTAATCTGACTACTGTTCCCAGGAATCAAGGGATGTTTGCCACAAGGCTTCTGACCTGAAACAATGCTGTTACCATCATCTGATGGCTAATATGCTAGAATTTCATTTGACCAATGAGATGGGAGAAATCTTAAATCTGTGAATTCAAAAGAGAGGAAGTTGTGTGATGAATGGGTAAACACCAAACTATGCTCTTTACTTTTGGTAGGTCTTCCAAACATCTCACCTCCCATGTCACCGTGACGTCTCCATGGCGATGTTCAGCAGTGCAGAGCACGTCTGGAACGAATCAGACCGACTTGGATGGGACTCGGAGAGGAATGACAGTTCAGGGGAATCAGGGCAGGACCAGTGTAACTACTACGCTATGCTGTACTCCCTGCTCATCCTGGGTATCGTGTTTGGGAACGTGCTGGTGTGTCTGGCTGTTCTGAGGGAGCGCTCCCTCCAGACGACCACCAACTATCTGGTGGTCAGCTTGGCTGTTGCCGACCTGCTTGTGGCCTTGTTGGTCATGCCCTGGGCTGTGTATCTTGAGGTGAGGAGTTCAGGGTGTCTGTATTTACTAAATGTTAATGTACATGGGGATCATTGATCTAAAGTAGACTGGTTTCCAATCCATTTTTGTCTGATTTAAATTACATTTCACTTCATTTAAATTTATTAAATGGATGTTAAGTAACATATAGCCTACTAGCGCGTTACACAGGCTAACAGTGGATATTGTTACAATCATTTTTTTCATACAGTTGAATTGTCACTATGTACAATATGTTGGTTTTGACAAGTTTGCATAACTAACACTACTACAGTTTTGTGACAGAAGCCGGACCCTACACCATTTATTCCTTAGCCTACTTTGAGCTTTTTTGAACTATTTTAATTACTCAATTACTGTAAATTAGCTAACTGTTGCCAACTGTAGCCCAAAAGAGTTGATCCAATACTTTTAGCCAGTTGTTTCAAAATCTTATCCAAATGCTACTTTAAGCTACTCTCAGTAAATATTTCAGGAGTTTCAGAACTTCAGTTTCAGAACTTTCAGAAGTATTCAGATCTTTTACCTCAGTAAAATTAGCAACAATTCATTTTACCCTCTAACAAGTAAAGGTCCTGGATGCAAAATTCTAAGTAAAAACATATTAACATGTAAAAATGTACTCAAAGTACCAAAAGTAAAAGTACACATAACAGATAATGACCCATTTCTGAATAATGTATATTACCGGACTACTGGATTACTTCATATACTGCTGTGTAGCTCTTTCCATAATAATACATCATAATTCATTAATTGATCTAAATCTGCAAGGGCACTAAAACTGATAAATGTAGTATAATAAAAAGTTGAATACCTTCAAATGTACCTCCAAAAAGTTGTGGATTAGAAGTCTAAATAAAATAAAAATTATTAATACTTCAACATTGTAGTTTTAACTTCTATGTTGCTTGCTTACTAGTTTCCATGCAGTCTCTTTTGCAAAACATGGTTTTAAGGTATTACAGTTATCTCAGGTTTAAATGAGGAGTGCAATGTACAGTCGGCCTAGTGTTTAGTAGCTTACTGGTTGTTTTGACAATGCATTTGCTAAATGATCAATTTGTAATCTAATTGGATGTTTTTTCTTTCCTAAACACAATCATGTGGATATGTTTATATAAATCAAATCATGAATTATTATTTTTTTAATTGGCTGAGCTACTCCATAATCTTTCCACACACCATCCCGGCAACAATACTGTAGAAGTACCGCTTGTGCTGCAAATACCCCTGGTTGGGAATCATCTGAGCTCTGAAGGGAAAGAAGGGTAAGGAAGTAGGGAGGAAGCACAGAGGATGTGGAAGAGATTGAAATACAGATGCTTGGCAGTGAGCTGATGCTGAAAAGGCTATGTCGGTATCAGATAGTTATAGTGCTTCACCATTCCTTTAGATTACACAGAATTGCTGAAGGACATATTGAGAATTAAGAACTAATGACTTCATCTGATTTGGGTCATTGGCTGCGCTGCAAATTACGTAGAGGCAACTGCAAACCTGTGAATTTCATTTTTATCAAAACTTTTGAAGCAAATAGATATTTGATTCCTGGTATTTTTACATTTTACAAATTACTTACTAATGCTGATTGTTCCTTTTCTCAGCCTCCCTCCTTGTGTTGCTGCTCAGAAAAGCCATTAACTGTACTGGCGTATGTGACTCTCAGGCATCCACATTTCATAAAGTAATACCCTGTATACTGAAAATGCACTGCAGGGGTTTCCAATTTGTGTGTGTGTGTGTGTGTGTGGGGGGGGGAGGATACCGTCCTTGAAGCTTGGGGGTACCAAATGTGTTTCTCAAGGGCCGGTGTTTGCCCCATGAGGTCTAAAAATCATCTGGTTGAAGTCCAGTTATGTTTAACGAGCAGCCACCGTGCTGCCCCCTGCCCAAGTTTGCTCACGGTCAGCAGAGAGAATATTTCGCACTGTGTGCAGAAGATGGTCAGCCATAAAAATAAATTAACCCACTCACTGAGCAGAAGCTTACAAATTAAACATAATTAGATACAGTTAAATTTCCATGCAGGCAGTCATGCTGTCAGAGCATGTGCTATATTTTTTATTTCAGATTCAAAGGAGAGACAATACTATAAGAATTAAATCATTAAAACCATTCCAACCAAGGAATGAATCATTAAAAATATAGTATGATAAAAATATAATACTGGTACCATATAATTATTTTAGCAGGAATTTAAAGGTCAGTAATATCTTAAACAGGGCTGGGGGACAAACATTTTAGTTAGAGGCAATGACTTTCTACTCCCAAAATACTGTGAGCTCTGTAATCTGAAGGATGGAGAATTAGCTTGTTTTGACCAGAGGGTTGCTGGTTTGCTTTTGCAGATGTGTCTTGGCAGGAAAAGTGACTGAGTATTTTTTCCCCACCCCTCAGCAGGTACCAATCATGTGCCCTTGAGCAAGCCATCGTGTCCCTGAATGGTACAGTTGATGTATGACTTGTACTTGAAGGAAGTGCTTGTATTGGCAGCAATGACAAAGAGCTCACTTTCTACAATTCATCCTAAATGATGCTCATCCTCAGCAAATACAAATGGTCAAACAGTCGATGCAAGGTGTAGATGCAGAGACCCACTGAGTCACCATAGTTTTCCCACACTGCGCACATAATGCTCGAAATGTGCCCACATGTAAGCCTCAGCCTTTTGGTGTGAAGGGGTGACTGAGAACATGTACTGTGTACATGCAGTGTATATGTTGTTTTTATTGGGATCATTTCTATATTTGATAAGTCCTTACAAAATATTAAAGAGATGAGAGTTGCATGCCGTACATTTTCCCTACGCTGTGTCCTAATTCCATACAACAAACTTAGTATATACAGTAATATACTAATTGTAATAAAATACTGGTTTTGCCGTTTGTAAGATCTTTCTGTTTCACTGCCGTCTAAGCTTTTATTTCAATTCTTTGCAGCTGTGAGCAGCGTGTGGCTCAATAACATGCATCGGCAGCACACTCTTAAATGAAGCATTTGTATGTAGTATGCATACTAACTTTACAGAGTATTTATATTTGTGTCACTTCTCCCAAGTGAATACACTATATATTGTGCTCATAAACCTGTTTTGAATTAGTATGATGTATGGGAATTGGGGCACAGTGCTTGTAAGGGTAAAGATAAAAAAATGCTGGTTCCTACATACTCAGGGGTGTAGAAAGGCATTCTCTGTAGGGTCCTCCCTGCATCCACAGCTATTCATTTTAGCATCTTTGTGGGCCCTTCTCCCCAGTCAACTCGACCCATAACTAAAATTATGTAAGTACCATTAGAAAAAGGTACTAAACATATTAAAAGTAAAAGTTATTGATGCAGAAGATACTGACATTTTAGAAACTGGAAACAATCAAAACAGTTATGTGTCCATTTACTTACTAGTTACTAGTTACTAAAGCTGTGAGATGAATGTAGTGGAGTAAAAAGCCCAATATTTCTCTCTGAAATAAAGTGTAGTAGAAGTAGAAAGTGGCATGAAAAGAAAAGTACCTCAAATTCGTACTTAAGTACAGTACTTGAGTGAATGTACATAGTTATATTCCACCACTGGCAATTGTATAGAATATTTAAGTACACCCTCCCTGCCTATTCCACATCCACATCGTTTAAACTAAATACCCCTAGTTTGTGGAATGCATTACGCAACTGTTTTCACAGGCTGAGTTGTTTGCTTTCTATTTACATCTTTGTACCGTACTGTGTGTGTGTGTGTGTGTGTGTGTGTGTGTGTGTGTGTGTGTGTGTGTGTGTGTGTGTGTGTGTGTGTGTGTGTGTGTGTGTGTGTGTGTGTGTGTGTGTGTGTGCGTGTGTGTGTGCCCATGCAAATTCTCATGTTTGCCCGCTGCCTCTCTGTGTGGGTAGGCATATATTCATTTCATGGACACAAAAGATTCAGCTATCAGGCGATGGAGTTTGGATCCCATTTATATTTGTCAGACAGTTAATACCCTAGACTGTATATTCAATATTAACAGTCTATGGTTAACACTTGGCATTATGGAGCCTAAGTGAAAGACTGTTGGTCAATGTTCTTTTCAAAATTGGATATTTCCAAAAGGATAATTATATTTTACCACATTATGAATGTTATCTGTCATGACGCATCATCACAGGCCATTTTCACATTTGCCCTTTGTAAGCGTGTGTTATCTGAAAACCAGTGACTTAAACATAATTAATTCATGCATGAACTAGCCCAATTAATGCCCCTATAATCATAACTGCTTAAGTTCAACATATCAAGGTGAATATGGTAGTAGAATACGGGCAGCTTATTTTTCTTTATCCTTCTTTTTAATGTAGTCCAAACTATCTTTATGCATTTCCTTGCCTTTCTTTTAAATGTGCAAGTGTCTGTGTTCATGTGTGCGCTATATAGGTGTGTCACAGTTCACAGTGAAGAAGGGAAAGAGAAACCTGCGCGTTGATAATCTGCCTGTCTGTCCTGTGCAGGTGGTCGGCGGCTCCTGGCTGTTCAGCCGGCTCTACTGCAACATCTTTGTGACTCTAGATGTGATGATGTGCACCGCTAGTATCCTCAACCTGTGTGCCATCAGTATTGACAGGTGAGTGTGTGTGTGTTTCTGTGTATGACTACAGAAATTTGCTGTGACACCTCCAGTATGAATGTCATCCATGATGAACCATGTGTGATTTCCATGTTTTAAGGTGTTTTTCTTTTCTTCACCTCACCAGATATTTCAATTCAATTCAATTCAATTTTATTTATAGTATCAATTCATAACAAGAGTTATCTCAAGACACTTTACAGATAG
>NC_048428.1:13681213-13751244 GCF_013103735.1 Etheostoma cragini | reverse complement strand
ACACACAAGCACAGGAAACGGAAATGAGTCAGGTACGCTTACCGTCACAGCACTTTTCCCAACTTTCTGAAGAAAGACACTGTTTTACCATATCATTTCCTCTTAATAAATGTGTGTCAGCGTGTACATCTGTGTGCAATGTGCATCAGTGAGGAACATAATGAAAGACAGTGAGGAAGAGACAGAAATGTGGGGTTTTCCTCTTTCATTATTTTATCTTTCAGGTTCAGAATCCGGTCTGTAATAGCTGTGCATTTGTTTGCATTGCATTACTGTAGGAGAAACTGTGTCTTGTATCAGTTAAACCTTTATTGTAGTTGTGCACCTTGTATTTAAATTATTTATTTGTTTAGTTTTCTTCTTGTGTCACAGTTAATATTTAAATGCTCTCTACAGTCTTTGAACTTAAAACCTTCCGGCATTAAGAGTCCAAATACATAGTATGAACAAAGTAATATATAAGGACTGAAGGTGTCACGGGAATGTATTTGTACAGTTAGTAAGTTAGACCTTCCAATGTGTGCTTTGGTACTGTCATCAGTTACAAAGCTGGGTTACCAACCAAGACCTCTTATGCACAATAACAGATGATCCTGCATTAGCGTTTAATTATGTTCCTAGGTCTCGTAGAGTGCCAAAATCTTGTTTTACCACCTAACCATTTGAGTTACAATGTGAAAGTAATGTTACAATATGTGTGAGGTGTTGCTCGTGATGATGAACCTACGGAGGATTATCATAAGTACCTGCAGTTCCCGTTGGCTTTCCAGAGCTTTATAGTTTTTAAACTTTACTGTTTTGGTTCACACTCACATCCTCCTGGGTTGTTTTCAGCCACAGCAGGCAGCTGTTTTAAGTGAAATAGCTCTAACCCATCATTGTAAACCCGGCACAGAAACAGCAGACAGACACAGTTAGAGACTAGCTGGTAAACACAGCGGAATATTTAGCAGCTAAAGAGACAGAAATGTCCCTCAGGAGTTTGTGGAGACCAAAAATTTAGCTAAAAGAAAGTGTTTTATTGGACTGTTATTCACAACACAACTCTGATGAAATGATTGTTGTTTTGTAACTGCTGAACGCGTGAAAAGGCAACTGTTTGTTCTCCATACCAACTTAACAAGTCATTACAAGTCAGTTTATGCTGCCTCCAATTGGCGGACGTTTTAGACAAATTAATTAAAACACAAAAAACTTGCAGTCAGGCCTGGGTCTTACTGGGAACATAATCCAGGGCCTTCTAAGAGGTTACCAAATTAATTTTCCCCACCTTTGGATCTCTTATTCCAGATGGTTTTTTTTTTTTTTTTATCTGTTTATTGATCGCCAATGGGGAAATTACAATTACAATTTACACTGTGTGTCCACACTTTGTTAGTAATCACACACAGTCCTGAAATACACACACACACATGCTCAGCTGGAACATACACTATGTTTGTAAGCGCAATGCACAATTTGCTTGTGAGGGATCAAGATATTATTTGGAGCCTTACGATTATTAGGCGTGTCATAAACAGCATTGCAGCATCACACACCTTGTGAGGTGCTAAATTAAAGTGAAACACCAGGGGGATTCTGAGTCATTGATAGTGTTCATCACACCCACTCTACCTTTGTGACTACATTGTTTGTTCCTAATTTAAACTTTATAGCAATCATTGCTATTATAGCAGGAAAAAGTTATTGTCTGTCAAAAGGAAGTGTCAAACCAGGCCATTCGGAGCATACAAATACAAAAGAAAGGAAGTTCTTGCATTTAACTTTAAGGTGAAGTGTTTGTGAAGTAGGCATACTTATGGGGTAGGGAATGGTTTGAGTGGCATCTCAGAGCAGCAGCTGTTTTCATCCTCAGTTACATATACTGTAACTTAAAACAGATGTTTAATAAATCATGTACATTATTTGTTTACCTACTCCATTTGTTCATCTCTGCTTTTATTCAATCAGACAGTATCACGGCAGAAGGGAAGAGTATTTTTTAGTGAACTTCTGTACTCTGGGTTTAGCCCCGCATTTTGCTCAGAGAAGAAACAGTGTAATTATTCGGATGAGGATAAACAATCATGGTAGTTATCTGGTTTTAAACTATATAACATCACATCCATTTTGGGTTGTATTCCAGCATATTTGTTGCTTCATGTGAGCCTAGTTTTCCCGGGCTAATTAAACACTCATCGCGTATAGTGTGCTGATTAAGTCTTAAAACAAAGACACACTTGTTTAATTGCTGAATACCCAAATATGTTCTAGATAGAAATGCCTGCTTTGCTGCTCTATTATTGGTCTTTATATTATGTGCGTTCTCTCAGCAGTGCATTTCTTGGCATCCTTACGATAGCATCCTTACTTTTCAGTTGCACTCTTTTTCTCACTTTAATTATTCCCTACTATATCAGCACTTCTGTCTTCATCCAAATAAGATAAGACATAACTTTATTAATCCCTAACCCTAACAATAACAATAGATGTAAAGTGTATACAGAGTTATGTTCTAACAACAGTGCCTATAAGATTTAGTTAATAAGTAAGTTAAAGATATTGCGCATGCAATTAATAAAAGTGAAAAAAGTAATATTGCACATGTTATTGATACATTTTTGTTCTCAGTGTCTGATGTTTCAGCTTTCTGGACCGCTTATTCTCCTATCCCCTGTACACACATATTTTCACAGCTGGACAGACTCGAATGTGTGTGTGTCTGCAGGTACACAGCAGTGGTGATGCCAGTCTTGTACAACACCACCCATCGCTCCAGGAAGAGGGTTTTTGTGATGATTGCCACTGTGTGGGTCCTAGCCTTCACTGTCTCCTGTCCGCTGCTGTTTGGTTTCAACACCACAGGTCAGGTCAACATCATCATGACTCTCATCTTCCTGTCTGGATGCGTCGTAGCGAAGAATTAGGTTATGCAGGATACAAAATAGAATGCAAGGCACGAAGGCATCATGTTAATATGAAATTGAGTGTCAAACTTCAATCTACTTGCAGTGTAGGGTCAGCAGTAGGACATGACATGCAATCTAAAATGGGACTTAAAGGTGCATATCAGCAATTTAGCATAACAGAGTCAATTTACTAGTTATCGACTGTACTGCTAAGCCTGTGAAATGTTGTATAATGTTTTTGTGACTCTGTCTTAAGCTTTGCCAAGCTTGAGAACACAACACTGATGTTGGGATTGAGAAATAACATTTTTAACAAAGAGTCTGTTTGTGTTAAAAAAAAATAGAGCTTGTTAAGTTTGAATGATTATACATCATGATAACCGTTTAATAATGTTACAATCATGTCACATTGTTTAGCCCATAATAGGAACAGCCAAGTGGAAGAAAGCCTTGGAGCTGTTATCCAAAATAACAGAGATTGGCTGTCAACAATTCTGGGGCAAAATGAATGGAAAAGCCGCTATTGCTAAAGAAAACCCAAATCAATAAGCAATCCCAAAGTATTCTAATGTATTTGACTCATCAAATTTAAAAAGACTTATAGACCTTTGGTTTGCATGTTGTTCACTTGTTAACAATAATGTGCGATCCGCTGATCAGCCTTACAAGCTCTGTATGAGCACAAATATTGATTTTGAAATGTATTATTGATTTAAAAATGGTCCGCCAGAGTCTATGATCAGAACTGTGTCCATGGCAACAGTCTGTTATACTTATCTGTGATTGATCAATTAGAATAAAGTATTCAACAAGGCCGTTTAATAAATGTATATAATTTATCTGTGATTTATCTGCACAGCAGGAGTTGTCTTATTTTTTTGTTATTTAGAATTATATTGTGTTTATCGATGGAGGTTGCCTTCTTTTATTGCTGCTATCACCACTATTCGATGATAGCAGCAATAAAAGAAGGCAGTTTTCTAATAAAGTGAACATGCATACAATACTTAAGGTGTTCATGTTATGCTCATTTTCAGGTTCATAAATGCATTTAGAGGTTGTACCAGAATAGGTTAACATGGTTTAATTTTCAAAAGACACCATATTTTTGTTGTACTGCACATTGCTGCAGCTCCTCTTTTCACCTTGTGTGTTGAGCTCTCTGTTTTGGCTTCAGAGTGAGACACCTCACTTCTGTTCCTTCTGTCTCCATCTTTATTGGAAGTTGCACATGCACAATAGCTAGTTAAGGATTACTAGCTAGTCAGAAGCCGAGCATGAGGGCGTGCCACGCTAGCAGCCATGTGAGCATATACTATACACTTTGTAACATATAACGTGTTACAAAGTGACGTACGTTTGTCCTGGAAGGAAAGGCTGGACTACAGTAGAGCTGTTTGGAGCAGTTCATGAACAGTGTTTTCTTTTGAAAACAGTAAGTGCCTTTGGGGTGGGCTTTTTCACTTTGTATTTAATGCACAAAAAGATGTATAACACAATAAAGAAAAGGGGAAAGGCCAATGAGCATAATATGAGCCCTTTTATGATCTAATGTTGGGTTGAATTCTGGTTAAATGAGGTTACTGCATGTGGAGAGATGGAGGAATTATTGTTTGTGTGACGAAGAATGAAACAACACACAATAAAGTGGACAGTGAACTGCAAGAGACATCACTAGGAGCTATTTCAGTTTCAATAGCCAACAGCACCGATGCATGACTGCACATCCACAATTAGAAACATTAGTCAGAAACAATGTAAAGCTACTCACAGAGATACAGACATTAAGTTTAGTCCTGGTGCAATCAATACAATGCCACTGACAAGCAATATGCAATATGCATTTCACAGCTGTGGTCAGAGCCAGTCTTGTTTTTTTTCAAATTTCAATTTGCAGCACTATTTTCTCAGTTGATAGATATGTACAACTAGATATTGATTGAAAAATTGATATATAACATATGCTATTATTATTGTCGAGATGACAAATTATTTCTTAATCTGAATTATTAGTGCATTACTGTCAAATCAATCATGCCTTCATCTCACAGTCATTGCTGTATGATTAAGTATGTATGCCAAAAAGGAAAGAGGACAAGCCATCAAGGTCATTTTACAGTGGGAGTGCATCAGCACTAGGCTCAGAGGTCGGCTACAAATTACACCTACTGTCTTTTGACGTCATGTGTGATTTTGAGGTTGTTTTGCATAATTATAATCTATTTTTAACTCAGATGACCCCATGGTGTGCTCCATCTCCAACCCCGATTTTGTGATCTACTCCTCGGTGGTGTCCTTCTACTTGCCGTTTATTGTCACTCTGCTGGTCTACATCCGCATCTACATCTTCCTCAGGATGAGGCGGAAGAGGATCACTTTTGGCCAGGCCAGCGGAAAGGTGCAGCCAGGCTCAACTCTGTTGTCTGTGGTGAGACCATTATCTTTGTTCGTGTTTTCACTTTTGTTAGTGTTTATGGTACTTTGAATAATGGCAGACATAATGGTTTATTATTGTTTATTAATGATTTACAAACATTTTTAACTGAAGACTTGATATGATTGCATTTTATGTTATATTTGATGTGACATGATATTTATGATGCAGACTTGATGTTTTATTATCATTTATTTAACTTGTTAACATCAGTAAAGGATTCACTAATCATTTATACAGTCATTAGTTTTAATTACAATTTATTAACCCTTTATAAAGGGTGTCTTATTAGAACGTGGCATCTGAAATATACAGAGAATAATACTATTATCCACCATTATAAAACCCTTAAGATGTGATTGTATAAAGTTAATTTATGGTTAAGCTCAGAATAATGCTGCTTTTTGTTTAGCTCCTAATAAACTGACTCTATGTAGATACAAGTTTTTCTCTGTGGCTTTATATTTCTCCTCTAAATGCAGGCTCTCTCCCTCGTTCACATTCCCCATATGTAAACCCATAATTAGGCCTACTTGCAAACTACAATTCACCTTTATACTAAACCTTTTCTGTTAGACCTCACTAGCAAAACCTCCCCCAAAGCCTTATAACTGGCTCCATTACAGTATGAGAGAACAATTGTCTGAGAAAATCTGCAAAATTGCCAAAGTAAAAACTATTTTTCTCATTTGTATAATTAGTGAAATAAAATAAAATGAAATGAAAACATGACAGATGTGAATTGGTATTCATGTCTGCATTGGGGGACACTGAGATGCAAACTGTAGAGATGAATCGATGACTTTCCAAATGAATGGCAGACACTTTCTGTACATGTATATTGATGAGGTAGGGGTGTTGGGATAAGATAAGGGGGGCTCTGCATTTCCCTGAACATTTTTCTACCCCTCTCATCCCCTAGGAGACCTGTCTACAAGAGGAAACTCCCAAGGCAAAGCAAGACTTGTCACCTATAAAGATTAAAGTGGTGGGTGCTATTTCAAACGAGAGATCCAACACAACCGTGAAATTCTGGAATAGATTTTTTCAATGCTTTAGTTTAGCTGAATTCAGCACAGCCCAATGCCTGACTAACTCTTCTACTGACTGTGTTGGCGTATTCTGACATGGTGGCATGCAAAGGGGTTCTGTTTTTAGCGTTTCTTGTGAGTCTGACAGCGTGTATGTTCATGCACACTTGAGTTATTTTTGTTCTGCTGGGTCTGAGAAGGAGCTGAAAAATTGTGATTCTGAATTCTGGCTTGTTGCCAGTCGTCACATGGTCACTTGTCAGCTGAACAAACTCTGTGCGTGATGCACTGCAAAAGAAAAATAAACTACAGCACCTGCTAAATCCACAGAATGCTCAACAGTCAAGGGAATGACAATTTATGTTTTTTCCCTAAAGGAAAATGTGTAAAGAGATGAGTGTGTTAGTAAGAGAAGACAGAAAATAAATGTTACTGGCTAAACTAGAAATATACATTACACAATACTTGTTAATAATGCTTGGTATTGCTCGTAGGGAGAATAGCTCAGTGGAGCTGTAGTTGCTGAATATGCAACGTTTTAGAACGTGGAAGTAATTGCTGGTACAAGGCTATAAAAATGTAATATTGTATTTACATAGTTATCATATATAGTTGCACTATATTGCAGTCACACTGATATATGCTGAATGCTAACTTTGCATCTGTTGGTTAAAAACTTGGAGAAGAGGTGCCGGAGGAGTTTTTCCACCTTTTTCAGTCTGTCTGAACAACACTTCTGAGATGTATTGGCCATAACATCCAACTTTCTAAGTCCTACTCCCCACTTTGTTGGCTCACTGGAGTAGCACTCAGCTTGTGGAATATTTTCCACATGAGGTCAAGGCAGGATAAGATGACAGTGATCTTTCTTTCTTTTTGAAAGAGAAGAAGATAAGAAGGAAGGCAAAGCAACGAACTGTGAATCTTTCAGTTGATACGTTCAAGCTGCAATATTTTTTGTTGTTTATTATCATCATCACAGAATTAAGTCGGTAGTAAACAATTAGCTATTTACACAAGGAGCAGACACTGGGCAGCTTTTAGACTTGTTTCCTGGCACCTGACAAAGGTCCAATATTCACTCCTTTCAGCTCTGTTTTGGTCTTTTCCAACTCCCAAGGAAAAGTATTCAGCGCTTCAGACAGCTACATTTTCCACCACGTTCCCCAGATAGCTGCTAACTTTGTCTGCCATTTGATGTTTGGCAGGTAGCGTTCTGGGTAAGAGTGAATCAAAACATTAAAGCTGCAGGCCAAAAAACGAAACAATGACCTGGAAGATGACAAAACACTCCGTGGAGCTGAGAGAAACTACAGAGTTGGGTTTGTCCCTATAACCAACTCCTTTGTTTGTATAAAATTATAAATTAGTGCAGCTTTAACGACATGACATAGCCTATAATAAAACTAATAGGATTACATGTGTGCTGATATGTATATATGTTATTGTCTGTCTATGTCCTGAAAACAGAGTGCAGAGCCTTCAGGTCCCTCCGAGCCCAACTTGTTGTCAGGTTGCCTGTGGCGGAAACGGCCAAAGACGGGACCTGTGGAGAACTCTGTGCTTCCCCCGGTGGACATGCAGAACTGCTGCAGCATCAGCCATGCCTCCTGCGGCCGCACCGAGCTGGATCTGGATCTGGAGCAGGCGCAAGGGAAGGAGGAGGAAGAGGAGGCAAACCAGAGTGAACGTCCCCCTTTAAGAATGAGATGCGAGGTGAAGGATCTGTCAAATGGACGAACACACACGTCACTGCAGTCGATGGCTCTTTCTCACATTAACAGCGCACGATTCAGGAGTACGCACGCACGGGAGAAAAAGGCCACTCAGATGCTGGCCATTGTGCTTGGTGAGTGGAGTTTGTCTTAAGTGGCTGAGGAAGGAATATGTTAATGTCATGGGAACACTTAACACAAGCAATTTTACAAAGAGTTGTTTATTCTGTTTCAACTCCTTTGACATTTTTCTGACGGCCATATGTACCCGGTCACATGTAGGCCTACTGATCTCTCACCTGGCGATGGTGACACCAACGCATTTTCCTATTCCGTGGGCATTTGCTGCCTATTTTGCAGAGCTACAATAAATCAAACTGAATTGTTAATAATGTCTGGCTGGCTTTGGTTCACGGTGTGTGTCCAGACACATGCTGTGGCTCCTGACACAGCTTCCACATGCTTCAATTATCAGCCAGGTTGCTTTAAGCCCGTTCAAGTTAGCTCTGGCACAACATAGATCTCCCTGACAAAAATCTAATCAGAGTTGTCTCTTTACGTTAAACTGGTGTCAGTGAAAACCTGTGGCACACATCTCAGTACCGCCCTCTCCCCACCTGTTCTTCACCCAACTGAGTGGTGCTTTGCTCTGATGTTTTGACCCCAATTATAGTGCTTGACTTTAATGAGTGTTCAGTATGCTGCTGCATTTATAGTTGTTTTTTACATAATAAACCATGTTCTATTGGCAGCTGCTGGGCATACTAAGTGACTTCAAGACTTGAGTAGGACTACCACACAAAGTGAAGGTTAAATGGGAACCAAAAGTGTTTTAATGGACCCCCTGCTAAGCCGATCAAGCGTTTCATTCTGATGCAGGCAGTATTCAACGAGCAGCAGATTTAATACTGGAAATTCGTAGTAATTTTTGAAGCAGTGGGTCTTTGATTTTACACAAAAGTCAACAAAGGCAGGTTAACTGTAGCCAGCGGCAACTGCATAATTTGTTAGGTGAAATAACCGTCACTACAAGAGTTTATCAGCTGTAGTTAGATAGTGTTATCTATCTATAGCTGACAATTTGTTTTAGTTTTATAGTTATATTTTAGGGAATTGTTAAGCATAACCTCAAATCCCACAAAATGATTAATGTAGTAGGCTAATTTCTAGGCCGACATGAATTATTATGCATTATTGGCTAATTGTTAGCTTTGAACGTAACCCACGGTTACTGTAGGAAGTAAGATAGTTTGCTTAGCATGCTAACATTTTCAATTGTTACTATAAACTCATTATCACCCATAACCCTGCATAATAATTAATGTAGTTAGTCAATGACTACATTAATTATTATTAGCTAACTTTTGAACTAAGGACTGATTACTACTGGTGGTAGCTATGTTATGCAGCTTATGTTACAGCAAACGAACATACTGTTTCTTAAAAATCTGCTCTTGTGTTTTTTGTTTCGTCCTCTCTTATACCTCTCTGCTCTCTGGCTGCTCCAGGGGTGTTTCTCATCTGCTGGCTGCCTTTCTTTGTGACTCACATTCTGAACACCCACTGCAGGACATGCTACGTGCCTCCTGGGCTTTACAGTGCTTTCACCTGGCTGGGTTATGTCAACAGTGCCCTCAACCCTATTATCTACACCACCTTTAACATTGAGTTCAGACGGGCCTTCATCAAGATCCTGAGCTGCTGAGGAGGACAGCGCGTAGGAAATTCAAATGGAAATCAAGCTGTGCATTTGTGCTCACTCAAGCGTGGTGCATTGGTAAACGGTGTCAACAGATGTTGTTCATGATCCATACAAGCAAACCTGTCCTCCAGGAATTACACAGTAGCAGCATGAAAACAGATGCTGTGGTATGCAAAAAATCCAAACAGAAAGGGATTCCATTTAAACAGTAATTCTCCTCAAATAAGACTTACATTTTCACATGCAAACAGTATTATTGATAGCACACAGTGTTGGACTTTCTTGTTGAATACTTCTTGTACAGTACGAAGGCTGCACTTTGGCACAGTATTTTCCAATTAATGTATGTTTGGAAGCTCTTTGAACGTAATATGAAGCTTTGAAGCTGATAAATTGAGAAATCCGGGCAACTTCGTCTTGAGGCCCATTGCCACCGCACTGTGTGGATTAACTGATGCTACTCACCTTCCCCACTTACCCTTTACTTCATCACCATCAGTTACTCTCCAGTGCATGCACCTATCAAATTTCAAAGGATTGACTTGTGCTAAAAGGATTGTATTGGTCCCTACCAAGCCTCACATTGTGCTCAGTGAGACTTCATTATAATTAAAATAAATGTGAGATTTTGATGGAATGCACAGTTTTTTAAAGGAACAGTCTTTTTTTGTGGCGATCCTCCCTGGGATCCAGAGTTTACTGCTCGCTGTTCTGACTCTGTGATAAAAGGAGGAGCTTTGTGATCCTAACAAATCAAGCAGGATTATAAACCGTGGGGTGGGCAGGTCTGTCATAGACACAACATTTACTGCAGTGCGTTGTAAATAAAAGAAATGATTAAGTGTTTTCCAGGCTATTAAACACATAGTATTACAGGTGTATGCATTTATATGTCTGAATGTTGCTCATGATGGGAGACACCATGAGATACTGATGAATTGTTTGTGAGCTCTCTGGGAGGAACACAAGAGGAGCAAAGCTGAGTGGAGAGAATTTTCTGAGCTTTAGACACTGAGAAAAAGGCGCAACACTGAAACTGAAGGAGGATAAAAAAACTAAATGAGATAGAGGTTGAAGGGAGAGCAGAAGGGAGAGCGGAGTAAAGCCAAAAAGAAAAGAACTTAAGTAAAAGAACAATAATCAAGGACAACTAAGAGGGGGAAAGGTTACGTAGATGGATTGGGGATAGCTGTAGCTTTCTCAGCCTACAATTAAACTGTTTTATTTCTCTAAGAGGCATACACCTGCTCCCCTGAAACTTTGTGCCATTGCATTGACTTGGCCTTGTTCCACTGAGACTAGCTATGAAGATGCTGATGTCCCAGTTGTCTGTATGAGACTTTATTTATGGGTGTACACTGTGATGTGAGTGGAATCTCCAGTTTAGGTTCATGCTAACGCTACTAACCCATAGTGCTAATTTTCCTACTCCTACTCTAGGAAAAAAAACATTTGCAACTGAAATGAATATCTAATAAGATGTAAAGACTTAATAACATAATCATGACATAAACAAAGGATGAGATGCCATGGTGCTTGCTCTTCTGTTCTTTATTGAATTTTAATGTGAAATAATTTAATAAAAGATCCATTTAGCATGTAAATAATGCACAGCTGTGCACATACATTTAGTCATTCTGAGACAATAATAAAGTCCCGTTACTGGAAATGAACTGCATATGGGCCAAACCCCCCAAAGGTCAGGATGCAGCTTGATGGATCAAACATACTTATGATATTGCTTTGCGTCTTTATCAGTAGTGAGTTTAAAAAGGGTTATGTGGATGCTACTAGAGGACAAATGACAGGATCATTAAAAACAATACACTGTATGTGCTCATTCAATTTCATGGCAATCAGCTTTTTACATTGAAAGCCATCTTGTGTGAAAAGTTGACATTTTATCCAAAAGTTGATGAAAGAACATGGAGAGCTTATTCAGTGTCTAAATTGTGTGGCTTATTCTGACAGTGTAGTGAGAATGTTTGTTTCCAAAACAAGTTGATCGTGGCACTACATTGTGTTTTCTCAAGTAATTAGGAGGAAGAAAATTCCAATTAATTTCTTGCACACTCTAGACAATCAGTGAGTCAGTGCACTGCAGGTCAACTGAACGTAAATATGAAGTTCATCTAGGCCTACAGGCAAGCACACAATTCAACATATGTAAAATTGTGTTTAACATAATGATTGAATATTCATTATTATCTAATGGTATTTTCACTTAAGTCCCTGTTTTCCCTATCATTAGTAACATGGTGCTTTCCGGGAAACAAATTTCTAAATTTCATTTTTATGACTTTATGTTTGCCGATCTGCAATGTTTTGAAACAACTTTAATGTTTTTTTGTAGCTGAATATCATTTGTTGTGTCTAAATATGAATGTGGATAACCTTTTTGATAGTGAGATACTTCCCAAGCTGCGTTTAAAGTGATGATTCAGCAAAAACAACTTTTTATTTCTTTGATTCCCTTACTTGTTTTGAAGACGCTCGCTCTCTTCGGTCTCATGACCATATATATACTGTGCTTGCGGACTCACGTTGACGGTTCAGATCGCTGCAACTTTTCCCTGCAACATTCTAAACGTTCGTCACGTCGCAAATCTTTGAAGCTTTTAGTAAATCACTGTGAAGTGGGTAAATAAATCCAACCGCCCCATGACAGATTTAGGTTTCACAGACGATCAGTTGATGATAGGCATGGTTTAGGTGGTAGAGCAGTTGTCTACAAATCCAAAAGTCAGTTCACTTTTTTCAGCAGACTATATTATGACTTTTTCATCAATTTCTTTGGAATACTAGAATTTTTTTAAATTTTTGCACATACTATACTTTAACTTTTACGACTATTTTTACATAATATTTATGTTAACAAATGTGGAAAAAGAGGTCATAGTGGAAAACATTCAAAAAAAAGGCATGGTATTGTGTTGGAAAAGAGTCATAGCATGTCGAAAGAAAAGTCATAGTATAGCATATCAAAAAAAGTCGAATGAAAGTCATAGTTTAGTATGTTTGAAAAGTCGAAAAAATGTCATAGTGGAAAATATTCAGAAAAAAGTTACATGATTGTATGTTGGAAAAAAACATAGTATTGTATTTTGAAAAAAGTTGAAAAAGTCATAGTGTAGCATATTATGATGAAGAAATTATTCATATTATAGTAATTATAATAATGATATAGTAATTATAGTAATGTTTTGCAAAAAGTCAAACTATGGTATGTTGAAAAAATCAATAAAAGTTGTAGTATAGTATGTCAAAAACATTAAAAAAATCATAGTATAGTTAGTATGTAAAAAAATTTGCAAAATTTGAATGGTGAATGGTGAATATATGAAAAAAAGGCATAGGATTGTACTTCGGAAAATAGTCAAAGTATAGTATGTTGATAAAAGTCAAACAAAAGTCATAATGTAGTATGTCGAAAAAAGTCAAATAAAAGTCACAGAATGTAGTATGTCAAAAAATTACGACAAAGTCATAGTATAGGATGTCTAAAAAAGTTGAAAAAAAAGTCAAAGTAGACAACATTTTGGAAAAAAGTTATAGTATGGTATTTAAAAAAAGTTGGAAAAAATAAGAATAGTATGTCAAAAAATTTAAAAAAGTTATAGCATAGTATGTCAAACATATATAAACTGTATATACAGTATATACATATAAATATATACAGTATATACATATATGTAGGGGGTTCTCAGAGTCAATGCAGGGGGGCTTCCAAATTATCGCAAAATCTTGTCTTGACATGAATCTATAACATTTTATTAGCAAATATAAATCCCTACTGATGATAGGCTTACTGGCCTATAGGTTAGGTAGTATCTTAGATACCTTCCCCAGACACAGTTTTTGGTGCCAAAATTGTGATTTGTAAATGAAGTTTTATTTTGATAAAGATCTAGACTTAACATAGACAACAACAGCCAACACACTTTACCTGTATGAGGTCTTGAACCTGCAACTTTCTAGTTCCCAAGCCAAGTCCTTACTGACTGAGCCATAGCACTCTGTAGACTTCTTTTTCCATGTACTATACCATGACGTTTTTGAACTTTACTCAACATTTTATAGTATATTATGTTGAAAAAGAGTGTTGATAAATTCATGAAAAAGTCATAGAATAGTATATTGAAGAAAGCCTGTAATATGTCATAAAATGTAATAATAGTCATAGTATAGTATGTCAAAAAAAGTCATAGTATAGTATGTTGAAAAAAATCATAGCATATTGTGTCGATAGAAGTCCAAAGAAAATCATAGTATAATATGTAAAAAAAATTAAAAAAAATAAGTCATGGTATAGTATTTCAAAAAAAGTAAAAAAATAAGTCATAGTATTGTATGTTGGAAAAAAATCATATTATTGTATTTTGAAAAAAAGTTGAAAAAAGTCATGGTATAGTATATTATGTTGAAAAAAATTATTCACATCATAGTGTTTAGAAAAAAGTTGAACAAAGGTCATAGCATTGTATGTTGAAAGAAAGTCATAGTATAATATTTTGCAAAAAGTCAAACTATGGTATGTTGAAAAAAGTCAATAAAAGTCGTAGTATAGCATGTCAAAAATGTTGAAAGAAAGTCATAGTATAGTATGTCAAAAAACATCAAAAAAGTCATAGCATAGTTATTATGTCAAAAAAGTTGCAAAAATGTCAGAGTGGAAAATATTTGAAAAAAAGGCATAGGATTGTATTTCGGAAAATAGTCAAAGTATAGTGTGTTGAAAAAAAGTCAAACGAAAGTCATAATGTAGTATGTCGAAAAAAGTCGACTAAAAGTCACAGTAGAAAATATTTTGGAAAAAAGTCATAGTATAGTATGTTGAAAAAAATCATAGTGTGTCGATAGAAGTCCAAAGAAAATCATAGTATATAATATGTCAAAAAAATGTCAAAAAGTCATGGTATAGAATGTTGAAAAAATAAAAAAAAGTCATAGTACAGTATTTCGAAAAAAGTTAAAAAAAAGTCATAGTATAGTTAGCTTGTCAAAAAAAGTCACAAAAGTGTCAGAAAGGAAAACATTTGGAAAAAAGGCATCCATCGGAAAATATTCAAAGTATAGTACGTTGAAAAAAGTCAAACAAAAGACATAGTATGGCATGTTAAAAAGTGTGGAAAAAGGTCGTATAGTATAGTAAAAAGTAATAGCATGTTATGCCAAAAAAAGTCATTGTATAGTTTTGTTTTTTACATACTCTACCACAACTTTGTGACAAACTATGCTGTCTTTTTTGGACATACTATACCATGACTTTTATCAACATACTATACTATGCCTTTTTTAAGTCATACTATACTAACAAACAATTTTTTTTTAACAAAACTTTCTGTGACTTTTTTAATTACAAAGAAGGAACGCAGCAATTTACTTTTTAAAGTTTTTATATTACAACTTGCAGACATATTATACAGACTGACAACTGACTCTTTAAACATACCATTAAACATTTATTCAACTTGGTCTGTCTGCAGTCTTGAACCAGAAATCCTCCAGTTTCCAAGCCTACTGACTGGCCTGTAGCGTTATGCTTATTATGATGTCCTTTTTCTACATACTATACCATGACCTTTTTTTTTTTTACGTTACTCAACATACAATTGTGTAGCATGCCAAAAAACCTTGAAAAAAGTCACAGTATATTACGTCTACGCAAGTCATAATATGTCATCTAAAAAAAGTTGAAAACATCTCATAGTGGAAAATATTCAAAACAAAGTCATAGTAGCCCATAGTTTGTCGAAAAAAAGTCATAGTATAGTGTTTTGAAAAAAATCATAGCATAGTATGTTTAAAAAGTCAAACTATAGCATGTTATAGTATGTAGTAATAGTATAGTATGATGAGAAAATGTTGAAAAAGGTTATTGTATGTTATGTCAAAAAAGTCATAGTATAGTATGTTGAAAAAGTCCTAAAAGTCATAGGGATCTTCAACAATGGGTCCAGGACCCCAAGGGGTCATCAGAGTCAATGCACGGGGGCCTCCAAATTATTGCAAAATATTTAAAACCATCGACAGTTACGATTTCATGGCTTATACTCCAATTGTCATTGAAGAAATTGCATTGTATTTTTACTTCTGGAACCTGCTGTGGGCAGGACTGTTGAGCTCTGTTGCTTGAAAAAACACAATGTCATAAAAACGAGCCAGACAACACTCTTTTTCCCAAACATGGGAAGAATGGTAACGCATGAAGTGCTGCATGCATATGTTTGAGGGAAGTGTACCCATCATTCTCTTCACAGACATGAGTTGGAAGAAATTCATTAAAATAGTGTTTCCGTGGAAAGAACTTGAGTGTAGATAAAGTAACATACTAGAAATGCCAAAGTACACGATGTTGAAAAAAATATGAAAAATCATCGATATGTAATAATTATTATTGATTGAAGCATTTGTTTTGAATAAGTTATTGGCCTACTTCAACTTAAAGAAAATGCTTCTAATAAAATAGGCCTACTTCACATTAAATCAATAACGCAGGATGGTTACCTGACATTATTAAAATTAAACTATCGTAGGAGGCAGGGGCTTTATTATTTGCTGCATAACATGCATGAATCTGATGTGTCTGTGCACCTTTCTGTGTCTGTGTGCATTAATAAGTGCATAATGGAACATGTTAAACTGGTCTAATTGAGCAGGCAGGCTAAAAAATGTAGTATCCCATCCCTGAGTGAAAGGCAGAAGGAGGGGTCGGTCGCACTGCTCAACCTGTTTTATGGGGATGACACGTCTGAGGAAGGAAAAGACGAATGTTATGCAGAGTTTGCATGTTTATCAGCGGGTCTCAAAAGGAACAGGATGCTTGTGTAAGCGATGGCTGCTTATTGTTTAATCACTCAGACCTGCTATGCATGTACAGTGTGTGACCGAGGAGGCAAACCACACAGGGCAAAAATAACCCAATGACTAAAAGTGTCACTGTAGTTCAGGCACAATTAGCAAGTATCTTTTTCTGCTTCTTTCTTTTGTCTTTCCTGAATACGAGAGGCTTTGTGCATTTCTGTGTGTGGATGAACAGATGTTATGGCCACTTGCAGTCTTTAGCAGTGGCAAATGATGAGGGATGCAGACAGGGGGTTGAAACGACACCAAAGCCTCCTACTTTTTCCTCCCACCAGTTTGTCAAAGCAGCCCGATAATCATCCTCCCCCTCTCTGACACTCCCTGACGTTTATATACATGCTGCCTTTACTGTTGATTTGATGCCATTTTGAGGTTAAGGGCTCATGTGGGAGAATGGAACCGATCCTGAAATGGTGGTGGAAAAATGAGTTCTAGCAATTTTACTGCACAAGATGTAACACAAAGTTCAAAGCAGGCAGTCTGCCAGCATAGCTTAAAAAAAAAAGAGCTAACAACACACTGAAATAGGTTTGTCAAACTTTCTATGGCATTAGGTCCAACACTTTACTGTAAGACTGGAAACCGGAGGAAAACGGGTGGAAACAGCCAGCCTGGTACTGTCTAACAAAAACCAAATCCACATACCACATACCAAATCACTCATTAACACATTGTGTTTTGTTTGCTTAAGCAGTACAAAAAACATAAACAAAATTGGGTGGGGAAATGTGAGGTTGCCAAGCAATAAGCAGAGACTTTGGTTCTTGTAGAGATAAAAAAAACTGTAAGGATAAGTCTCCAGGGAATGAATGTAAGTTAATACAATGCTTTCCAAAGTAAATTGTTTGTGTGTGTGTGTGTGTGTGTGTGTGTGTGTGTGTTTGTGTGCGTGTGTGCATGTGCGTGTAAAGTTCCCTGGTGATAGATTAATAGCAATAGATTCTAATAAGTACATAATGTGGCCACAGTGGAAGTTTTCACAGCTTTGATGAAAAATGCCTTGTGTGTGCGCCTCTCACTGTTGTATGTTTTCTTTCCTCACTCTTGTTTTCAAGCTGAACACTGTTCAGCCGGGGGGAAAAAGGCAGAAGAAGGCCGACATGTGGTGAGGGTGTGGGACACACTACATAAAACCACGGCAACTTGGACAGACGGCCGACGGTCTCCTTGGTGTGTCAGGGCCTTTGGATCCTCTCCTGTGAAAAAGATTAAATGGCAAAGCTGCTGCCCTAAAAAATTACTGGTTCATCTCCCTCAATACACTATGTCTGGTCCCCTGAGATTTCCCCTAAGAAGTTTAATTCTGGAGGAAATTGTGCCAATGAAATGGTTATTTTACAAAATTGGAAGGACGTACTGCGTGTCCTGCAAAATGCATTTACAATAGTTACATATGATATGTGCTCCTTAAATAGAAGCACACATTCAATGAGGTATCAGGAGTTGCATACATAACTAATGCATAGTCATACCTTTCTCACTCCCGCTCCCCTTAATCTGTTAACCTGCTGAGCATTTCAAGCGACACCTCTCTTCGGCAGGGATGACTGCGAGTGACTTGCTGTGTGAGTGGTTTACGAGAAAAATGTGCATTCACTTGAGGGTGTGTGCATGTGAGGCAGAACAAAAGAAACAAAACAAGGTGGTAACATAACAGACTTGGTCATTTTATTCTCTTTATATAGGGGTCAAAATACACATGCAGCATTAAATATTGTATAATTACATCACATTTAGACCTAAACTGCTATAATGCCTAGTAATTACACACTTTGTTCCCATGCTCGTCGTCCATTTTACTTAAGCTGCTGATGCTTTGACTGAAAATATTCAACAGAGCCAGGAAGGTGCTCTCATGTATTGATTGTTCAGTGATGATGCACAGGTATTTTCTCTCGCAGGGAAATATTGACTGGTCTGAAGCTGCACACTTGTCCCGTAGTCTACGTGTGGTTGGAATCAACATTCATCACCTCTAGCACAATCTGACGTTTTCAGTGTTCATTAATGAGCTAACAAAGGTGAAGTAAAAATGTTACTTTATTTTCTTACCTCACCAGGATTGTATTAACTTTAAGCAGGCTAGCTGCTGCCCCCCCCCCCCTTTGTTAGCTTACAAATGAACATGTTATAACCTGTTTGATCCATAAACTCTTGGCAAGAAAGCAAACAAGCATATTTCTCAAGCAAATTCCTTTGTTCCTTATTGTGTGTGACTAATGTGTGCTAATGCATTTGAAACTCCTTTAATCATTTGTGCTCATTCTTTTTTACACTTAAATCTATCCCTTCCAACCCTCCAACCCCCCAGTTTTTTACATCAGAAGTATGGGTTTCTTTGAACCAAGTTGCCCAAAAATAACAATGATGCACCACTGCGGGTCAAATTAATGATGAATTTCACTGAAGTTTGGGGTTTTATACCATTTTATATAGCATTTGAAAAAAAAAATTTGAACGGTTTCAAAACCAAAAAACAAACTTTGACATAAGCCCATCTGTGATTCAGTCAACATGCTCTGATCTTAACTATTAGTGCCAATAATGTTTATTGAACGTGATATTTTTTTAAAGTGCTAATAAAAAAGCAACAAAAATGTTTCAAAAAGCATCAAAGCATAGAAAAACCCCTTGACAAAAACGTCGCAAAAAAGTGCAAAACAGCGTCCTTTCTTTTCTGTTGCCGAAGGGTAAATGTCTCATATTAATCCCCTTTTGTCTCTCACACCTTCCCTTTCTTTCATGTTCTGCTTTTCATTCAGCACAAAATCCACTCCCACAGCTGCTGCCTGTTAGTCCTCTGAAACTTGTTAATTAAATCTGCAGATTAAAAAAAAAACGGGGAACAATGTTTAATCTATGAGCATAAATAGATGACTTTCATTCCATACAATTCTTCCCATGTTGTTAGCCCAGGCCTCGGCTCAATTGAGAGAAGTGAGTGTATATAATCGAACAATTAGAAAGAAGCCGGTGCAAGAGCACTCTCAGTCAATCACTAAATGCTTACAATCTCCCTCTCCCACAATGACAGCAAGTAAATTGTTTCACTACCGTAGAATGCCTCTCTTTTTTGTTATTCTGTTTTGTTTGTCTATTTCTGTGCTTAAAATGTTCTTTTCAAATACGTAATCCCATTTCCCTGCAACTCTCCTCTTTGGATTTTGATACGTCAGCTAAATGAGGAAAGAGAGTGCTTCTAATGGAGACCTACTACCTAACATAGCGGGGGAGGTTAACTCTAACCAGCGGCTGTCATTCCAAAAGTCCCACGTTACTGGTGATTCACAAGGAACAGAATAGAGGTTAGGTGGAAATTAGGTTAAAATCGCCTAACCATGTAAAATGAAGACAAATGTTCATTCATTAAGAGTGGCATGATCACATATCCATTAACAAAGTGTGCTTGGTAGGCAGAGGGGTGCCTGGCCTTTCTTCAGCTGCAGGCTGTATCCTTGTTCACCCAGCTGTTCTTTTACCCCTGCAGCTAGCTACGTGTCTGACCTCCAAATCTCCAGCAACAACCACCTGACCCAGCTGGCTCAAACATCAGCATCACCCACAACAACACTGAAACGCAAAGTCACATAGAAAACATGGCCGTAAATCATCACATACACAAAAATCTTTCTCAAAATAGCTAAAATAGTCCCATAGTGCCAGAAAAAGATGTCTTCAGTGACTAGGGTTGGGTACCAAATCCCGGTGCTAATCCGGCACCGGTGCCTTAATAATCGGTATCTACGGGGCGTAGCACAAAATTCTGGGCAATGTAGAAAGGCATTCTCTATGGGCCCCTCCCCGCATCCACAGCTATTCATTCTTGCATCTCTTTGGGCCCTCCTCACATGAGGGCCCTGGTTACTACGTCCCTATTTTCCCCTTTGTGCGACACCCTTGGGTGTCTACCAAACCGAATAGTAAAGTGGATTTCGGTGCCTGATTTCAGTGTTACTGAAATGCCAGCGCTTCCCTCTGATACGCCAAAGTGGACGTTAGAGTCCACAGAATCATTGCTTCATGTGACGCTAGTTAACATAATACACTTGGTAGCAGGTAACGTTAGCCTACCATTAGCCAGCAGTTGGATTTGACACGGTAAAAGGCTGACAGCTAACATTAAATGATCAAACATTAAACATTAAACAGTCTGCAGCTGCCGCTGTCGGTAAAGCAACACAGACAGACAGACAGACAGACAGACAGATAGACAGACAGACGTGCGTCCACTCAAAACCTTGCCTGGCCAGCCTCGTGGTACATTCAAAGTAATTTAAATTACCATTTTTCCATCTAGTGGTTGTTTTTGTCATTTCCCAGCAATGTATAGGTGAAATAAGCAAAACACAAGCAAAAAACAAGTTGTTAAATGTCGCCAACTGTAGTTTTGGGCCCCTTTTTTGAATACATAGGCCTACGTATTTGTTTTAAATCTTTGTCTTTTTTTAAATTTTTTATCTAAAGTATCGGTTAAGGGCACCGTTTATGCACAGGCACCGTTTAAAAAGTATTATAAGTATTATATATTTTAGCACAGGTTTTGGAAAAAACAAAAATTATACCCAAACCTGTCAGTGACCCACCGCAATTTCTATACATTCATGGGTGAACTAGTTGTAGTTCTCAATGATAGACTTGTTTTAATCCTAAAGGGCCATCCGTACCTAAAACAATAACTATAACTATAAATATGTTGTTTTTAAAATCGCTCTAACTCAAGTGGATGGCGGAGTCACACACCTATAATAATGACAGTAGGCAACAATATTGTTGAGATCTCTTTGAGAGTGATTTAATAAGCGTTAAAGACTCTGACAGTCAAGACAGTCATTAAAAAGCATCCAGATTTACAGGGCGCCACATTCAACGGGTCGGTTTTTGCGTGTGAAAACTTACTTTGGCAACAAATGTGATTCTGATTTTGCAGGAATTTGGTCATTAATTAAGTTATTTGACAACTTAAACTTTGACCTGGTGATAGTGCTACATGAAAAGTTAAGGCATCACCAAGGACAGCAGTATTCATCCTCAGGGGACGGGTCACGGCTAAAACATACGTTATAATGTAATAATAACAATGCAAAGAATAGAAACACATGCAGTCCATGTCGCAGAAAATACAGTGGAGTACTCATTATAATTTTATGCATTAAATATCTACACCTTATATCTTATTTGGTGTTCCTTTCCTTTCCTTTTTAACAAACAAATTGTTGTAGAGGTGGATTCCATTACCTTTAGACATAACAAGAAACAAACAACAAACATAACAAGAAACAATTCACAAAGGTAACCTTTGCAAATGAAAATGTTATAACTTGTTTGATCCTTAAACTCTGGGCATTAAAAATGTGTAGCGTGCATGTGAAAATGTAACAATGCAGATCCTCCTTTGGATTAAAAAATGCAAATGCAGGCTCCCTTGTGGACTTGTGGTGCTGAAGAGACAAAAGATGCTGTGACAGCGATGAAGGCTAAGGCCACCAGTATCCAGGAGGCACGTGGCCTGAGGGACCAACGGGCTGAAATAATAACATTCTGCTCTCATTTCAGCTCCTGTACTTTGAGCTGTTATTATCACCATTTTGTGATTTCTTTTTCTTTGTGGTAGTATTTGTGAATTTCTTTGTGCACTTTCAATCCAATGGGTCTGATTTTATTCTATACCTGGATCAATGAGCGACACACAGGTACATTGTATTCTAAAACCTCAAATAACCCTAAAACCATTAATCATTAAACCAACTGCAATATCAATGTTATTTAAATCACCACCGTGATTATACAGTAAATTATACAGTATCACAAACATAGCCTCAGTGTTGTAATGATAATTGAAGCAGGTGGAATATTGCTTATTGGACATAAGTATACTACATTCCCATCTTATGCATTGCAAATGACTTTGGATGGATGGATGGATGGATGGATGGATGGATGGATGGATGGATGTGCTTGAAAAAACAACTATCCTAGTTTACATCTATGCACTCTCATCTGCACAGCTGATCATACTGCTGCAGTCATTACTCAGCTAAATGTCCCACGTAAGGGTGAGTAACTGAGGCAAGCTCAATACTTGTGGTGTAAAGAGGTGAACAGCAGCAGAGATTTGTGTCTATGCATGGCTTCCTGACAGTCTTTTCATCAACAACATCAAAACATTGGACTAACGCCAGAGTTTCAATGACAGTTTCGGCTCCATCATTCACAGAAACCAACGCTCCCTTCAGCCTGGAGCAATGAGGCAAAGGATTTTACTAACCGATTGTACACACCAAAGAGAGTAAGGAAGGTTTAGGGCGAGAAAGGGTGGATATTATATCATAGGTCCTATAGGCTGAATACACAGCATCCAGACCCACCGGGACATCCGTCTCTTGATTTAATCAAGACACAAGGAAATTGCTTTCAAATTCAATGATTGTCAGTGGATAAATCATAGTGGTAGCACCAATCACACTTTTGGTTTAGGAGCCAAAAACCCAGAACATCATGGGGAATTCCTCAAAGACCCCTCCATTCAAGAATGCTTTTTTTCTAGTGCTACTCATTTTGTTTTTTGACTGTCTGCAGATTGAAGTTTTTCCAGCTGTTGACAGGCTAAAGGTTTCTCCGTACTGTTTTGAAATCTCAGCTGGCGATGTGCATGATTTGTCACATCACAAAAAGTGGCAGAATAACCATGGTCCAAAAACTGATTTTTTTCAGAGAAGTTGGAGACAGCCTGTGTCAAGTGGGTATTCTTTTGAAATGTGCATGACAGATTGACAACCCAGAGCTGAGAGATTACCATGGTGAGACAGAAATGATGGATTTTATTTGGAAGTTAAATTTGAAGCCTGCAAACTCTTTATCCTCAGGCAACAAAACTAAGCAAATCCTCATAAGAAATCCTTTTCCATGGAACATATTTCCTAGGTGACTTTAATATCGCTTGCTCGCCGCTAGCAGCTACTCTTAGCTAGAAGATTGAATCAGTTAGTGTGTTAACAGTGTTCACAAATTAACAAGGTGGTCAGCTACAATTTAAAACGTGTTGTGTGTGGTGAACCCCAAAAAACACAGTTAGAGTTAGAGTCCTTCATGTCAGTGTAGCAATGCCGTTATTTGTAACATGCAGACAAAAATCACAAATTGATAGAATCTTCTCAGCTCACTTTTTCAGATACTGAGATGTTTCTATGTCTATCAAAGTGGAAGCAAGTTCTCAGCTCAGTAAATGTTTTATATGGCAGCAGCATCATTTTTATAATCTGCAATCTTTGTCTATCTGTTATTTCTGAGAACAAATAAAAATCCCCTTGACTTCTTTTTTCAATGGCATGGTTTGTGCTGTGGCTTGTTCTGAGCGGACCTGCGGTGGTGTCGGGTGGAGAAGGAGGTCTGAGGCCGCTGCAATTCACACACAGGTTTTCTCAATGAGGGAGTAGATGTGCTTTGGATCTTTCATTTGTTTAATGAGTTTGAGATATTTAAAGGAAATATTCTTAAAAGCACCAGAATTTGCAGTGACCCCATCCCGAGCAACAGATATGTAATCAGAATCAGAATCAGCTTTGTGACTTAAAGCTCAACAAGCAAATCTGCTTTTGATGTTCCTTCAAAATCCAGATAAAATTATAGATCTCTGCTATCTGCTGTCTCCATTAATACAGGCAAGAGAAGGAAAACCTTGTTTTCAAAGGGGTGCTATGCAGTTTTGGCCATTTCTTCACTTTTTCCTCGCAGGCTTCTCTATAGAGCTCCTCTTACAACTTCGGAATAGATATTTGGCAGCTCCTATGTTTACTTGTGTTTTGTCAGTCTGCCATTTCCTCTTTCTGATCCTCCGACAATGCTTTCCTAGTTTTCTGCTTCTTTTTTTGCCTGCTCAGCCATGACGGTAGTGTGAAGAACTCCATTGCAACCTTGTCAGCCGGTTCTTGAATGGGCGTGTGTGTGCAGTGCAGTGAAGCAGTTCCTTAAATCGCACAACCTAATATCACACGACATACCCGGCCCAAAGTTGCAAGGGTGTTTGATCCTCTCACAGGCGCTGGGTGAAGGCGAGACGACCACCATTCAACTTGAAATAATTCATGTGAACATTCGTTTTTTTTTTTTCCTTATTCTTTTCATAACCTGTCCAATGCTTTGATTACCCAGCTAGTTCTGCAAAATAGAGAAATGTTCCTCAGCTATTCAGAGAAAAGAAATACTAGTAATGTCTTACAGTTTGCAGCAGAAATAATGCCACACACATGCCTCAATGTAGCCATGGCAACGTTGGCCATTGCGTTGTTTGTGCCTGAGAGGTGTAGAAGACAAGCCTCCACTGATGCCTCACTCCATCGCCACAACCTTCATGGAATCCGATCACTAATTAATCAAATCTCTCAGGTGAACCCACCACGATGTTCAGTCACACCCTTGAGAACAAAACTCTCTAAGCTGTCATTACAATCAAACTCTACGATTTGAGGGTGAGCTCTGTAGAAAGAATAAAGTTGCTACATGAAACTGCTCACAAGGAGGTCTGTAGATTATCTTAAGTAAGTGGTTCATTAGGGAAAGAGACATTGTTGTTGACTTTCAAATGTATTTTTTGGCACTTTGGGCCCCACAAGCCAAGTCTGAGTGCCTTCTGCTTCCATTATGTTGGAGAGAAGGCAGACATCTCTATCTCTCTAACTTCAACACTGGGCAACTTGCACTAAAACAATCTAGATTGCTAAATAGCATTACAGGTAAGAGGGAAAATACGTATTTTCGATAGTAGGCTGAACTGTACCTTCAAATAGGTGACAATAGCTCATTTCTTGCATCCTTAAGACCAATCTTTTTTCCTCCAACCACTTTAAAAGATGTGAGAATTTCTAATTTAAAAAATGAGGCTATATTGCTTTTCTTAATTTAGAAATAATGAATTCAGAAGTAACACGAAAAAACTCTATTATGGTTCACATGTTTATGAATGGATAGTTGCAGCAGAAATACATGAGCGGCTTGATGGATGGCATGGTGATCACTTAAATTTGCCATCATTAAGTTTTTCTTTACCATTCTTAAAACAGGCTTTACGAATCCTTCAATAATTCCTCATTGTGTAAAAGCATTTTCAAACTACGTACTTCCTATCCAGACACACTGTGGGGAGGCATGCTTGGAGACAACTTTAGCTATAAACACTTCAACTGGAGCAAATCACATGCTGCATCTTCCCTGTACTATAGTGCAGCAAGTGTTACGATGCAGCCGCCGAGAAACTATGGTTGTTTAATGTTAATGTTTTACCTATCGCTCTTTCCTTCAAAGAGCACAGACCAGAAATAATGCTGAATGAGTTAATCTTGCATTTCCCCGCCCTAGCCGGTGATGCTCAGCAGTAAAGGTCAAATCCTACGTGGCCTTTTCATCCCTCCGCTGTCCCACTACACAACTGACCTTTCGTTCAACTTCCTGTGACCTCTAAAGCAGAAGAGCAACATAAATAAAAATCCTGCTTTAGAAGTGAAACACAGAAACTACAGAAGCAAAAGCTCATTCAACCTTCTGTAACATTTGGTGTCCTTTAAATAAACCCACACATATTTTTCAAATGACTTCGATCCAGAAAAAGAGACATGTTCTCTCAGGATTTAGCTCCCTGGACAGTAACGGCTGCTACTACATCCCACAATTATCCCACATTTAATAACTGAACCACTGTACAGACGGAGCATCACAATTTAAAGGCGCTTGTTACTCTAATCTCCCTGTGTGTATTTGTCTGCTATGGATTGGTGTGATAAATATACTGGAAGTTGCAAGAACAAGCATTTTTTTTATTTTCTAAATATTCCAACCATTTTTCTTACTGTGGGGAGCATTTTGCTGACTCAGAAGCAAACTAAATAAAACACTTCATTCAATAAAATATGATTTTGGGCCACCCCGGCAAACCTCTCTTCACATTTTTTTTTATTTATTCTGGCAGTATGTTTTATTGAATGTGTGTGTACAAAGGCAAAGAGGAGGATTTGGGAGTCAAAAAGAAGAGTTAGCTACAAATATTAATCCTTTGGTACTTTTTGTTGTTTTCTATGATGGTCAATTGATTATTTACTGGAACAGCCCAAAATGTCTTGACAACTGCCGGATGGACGGTCAGGAAATTTGCTACAGACGTTCATTTTCTCCTCAGGATAAATTATAATAACGTTTGTGATCCCTTAACATTTCCTCAGGTTAAAATTTCACTTTGTCCAATAAATTGTTTTTTTTATATTCCTATTATTATCAGCCTTAGCTGTACTTTGCATTAAGTGCTACTTAGGAAATGTTAACGTTCTAACAGCCTGAAAGAAGATTGTGATCATGTCTCCGTTTCAGTCCAAAAAGGTTCAGGAGCTTTCATCAAATGTATACTTCTACTTTTCTATTCATTGGATTTGGTATTCTACACCTAGCCTTAATGTGTGATGGGATTTGCATAAAACTACACTGCAGCAACAATTCATTGACAGTCTTGTTCACCAACCCAGAAAAACACCATCGCTTGAAAATGTTCAACAAGGTCAAAGGGCTGGTTGTAGTACACATATTCCAGGTTGTTGTTCTTTGAATATAACTCCATACTGGTGTTGCAGTGAGCAAACTGGTACCAGAAGAACAAAAATATGGGTTCCTCCCCAGGATTTTTACATTTTTATAATAGGGCATGATTTGCAGAGATGTCTTTCAATGTCTTTCCAACATTATGATATTGGTTTCATATCACCTCCCATTAAATTTACACATAACACTGGGGCAAAAGGTCATGAGGGATGTTAACCCAAAAGTCTAAAGCATTAACGTATTATGAACTTCTCTATCTCTATATTTCAGAGTACTTCAATTTAGACTCATACATTATAAAGTGCAGTGTCACAACCCTGATGAAATATTCATTTAGGGCATCCGTCGGAGTGAGTAGGTCCTCCTCGCTGATTTAAAACATTGTCAGCCGAAGATTTATGTGCATAAATGAATCCTACAATACATCGGTGAGGTAATAAGGCAGTTGCCCTTCTGTTTAGTGAACATTCATTCATAGCCAGCAAAGTGGCAAGAATCATGGCTGCTCCTCACTGGTGGTCAAGGGCGGCCATGGGGATTGAGGAGAGGGTCAGGAGCTCGAGGGAGTCGTCGCAGTGCAGGTTTGTTGTAGCCTGATTGTTTATGACTGGGTGACATGAAGGAGATCCTGCAAAGTAAGCTAACAGAATGATGGTATTTTGAGCGGCTGTAGTTAAAAAGGTAGCTACAGCCTTGGACAGATTATGAGACAACAGGCCCCAAAGACACGTAGAAGACTGTCAGAGAAACGCTTTCGTCTCTTTGTAGTCATTATGTGTCTCTCTGTAGTTGTGTTGCATCTTATTGTAGTTGATTTTTGACACTCTGTAGTTTTATGGCATCCTTATTGTAGTTGTTTTACGTCTCTTTGTGATCATTTAACAACATTTTCAACAAGGTTAATCTAAAAAAGAATCTCCTAAGGTGACACCCATGCCTGTGCCCAGTAGTCCCGTTGAGTAACCCATTATTTATAGCTGTGGCACCTTGTTGAATCAATGATTTACGCTTCCAAAGCCCTACAATGTGACATTTTTCCTCTCAAAGTGACAAATGATGGCACCTTTTTAGAGCTGTAAAGACTTTGGATGCTCATCTCTGACAACACAATCCCTCACTGATAAAACCCTTCTCTGGCCGTCATTTCCTCCACATTAACACCCGCTGCACTTCACACTGCTGGCTTTATGAGACTTTCTGTTGTCTAAGGAGAGAAGCTGATGTCATCCTTTTTCATGTGCTGCCACAACAGCAGATAACAATTCAGCTGCCATGTGGAGTGTGGGATTAATGTGAGGCTCAGTTTAAGAGTAGAAAAGAAACGTGTAATGATACTCCCTGAATGGCACTTTCCATCTGTATAATTGGTTGAAATGAGCTATGAGGGCCACCTGCTGACTATGTCTTTCAGAGCTCTTTACATGGAAATTGTTCCCAATGTTGCTCAATGCAGCAGAGAGAAAGAGGCACATGTTGTCCTGTCAGCACAGTTTAAAGCTATATTAATAAATATTACAAATAATAAACACATACAAATATTTGTATGAAATGTGAAATGTGTGTATGTATATGTGTATGTGTATGTGTATGTGTATGTGTATGTGTGTGTGTGTGTGTGTGTGTGTGTGAGATTCTCCACAGAGAATTATCACCTGACACTGCAGTTCTCTTCAGCTCTATGGAGCGTTTTAGCATCTTTCTGTTCATCGTTTTGCTTTTATGGCTCAAAACTTTTGTTCCTTATCAAAGCATAATTTCCAGCTGCAGCAGGCATTATGTCAGTGGAAATGCTCTGATAAACTCCCTGTATACCTGCTTAGCAGTTAGTGACTAGCTGGTGAACATAGTGGGGCAACAGCTAAAAAGCTAGATATTTCTGGGGGAAACCATAGACATAAATAATTGAACAGTCTATGAAGGATACCAAATACAAACCTTAAAAGGAGAGTGAATATTGGACTTACGTTTACCAGATGAACAGAAACAAGAGTCCATGTGAACGATAATATTTGTTCACATTTGCTGAATGTTCCACTCGAACAGTGTCAAAGCTGCCAAAAAATCAATTAACCCTGCTTTTATGTTTATCTACATCAAGTGCATTTTGGAAATAAATTCCCATAATGTTAAAGATGTGTTCACAACTTAGAAACAATTACGGTTAAATACTAATGTACTATACTATAATCTATCAAAAATATGAGCCTTGGTTATTTTTAGCATAGTTGATATGAGCTGGAAGGAGCAAACTGACCTCGACAGAAAGGAAGAAGATAATGTTTTAGCATATTTTTCATGTAAAGGGTATAGACTCCTGTGTATCCTAGATGCTTTAAATCCACGTATTGTTCTCAAACTCTTATTTTTCTAATTAACACACTCTAGCAATAGGTCAGCTGGTGACACCAATCCCCATCTGCTACATGCTTATTTATATTCTTTTTCATTGTGCTGCATCTCATCATTTTTGCAATCACTTTTGTTGTACTCTCTCTTGCAGTTGAAGTTCATACTTGAGAAATTGATGTCAAGATAAATACCCAGTAGGAATCTTATTAGGAGCTTCAATCAACCGTCATTAAGGACCTAATTTTTGCAATAAACAGATGGAAACCTTGTTTTAACCAGTGTGTATTAACCAAGGGTAGATTTAGTGACAATTTTTTAAACAAATGTTTGTCAGATACACAAGAAAACATTATGCTGAACACCTCCACTGAGAAGCTTCTGAGTAAAATACTGAGAGTTGAAAAAGGAGAAAGGAGGGCAATATCCGTTCACTACTCATTCTATTTTTACTGGCTAATCTGGGGAATTGACTTTACAACCTTCTCTGCACCATCTTCTAATACCATTCCATTAAACCCCCCAAAAAAAGATCACACGACGTGACTGCTTGTTTTGTCTTTCATTTTCTCCGCAGTTAATTGACTTCCATCTTTCCCAACTTATGTTATGCCTATATCGCCGGAACATGTTGTACAGCACCAACCTATTGATGACAGTGACAGTAAATCCTCCAACCTACTTCTATATAAGGTGTAATGTGGTTAAGTTAAACCACAAGAGTGACAACAAATCTTACTGCCGTTTCTTTAATTTGTCACTCTCCCTCTCTCAGTCTGTCTCTTGTCCCCCACTGATATCTGCACGGTCAGTCAATTATATCTCCTCACCTTCAAAAAGCCTCTCTCCATCGCTGGATGGGAGGCAGTAGAAACCCTTATCTTTCCTTGATCTCAGCATCGGGAATGGCGAAGTTGTCAGCTAAAACCTTCAGTTAACCTCCCCAGAGCTCACAAGAGACAACCACCACATCTGCATGTTGAGAGCAGCGTGTTTAATGTGACGGAATCTCACCATCCATGCTTCTTAGTCATTGGGTTTGACAACAACATGAAGTCAAAGTCTACATGTGTGAGATGCTCATCCAACTGAAACATTCAAAATATTCTTGGAACACAAGAACAAATGAATCGCTGGATGACGACAGAACATTATGAAATAATAAAAGGATGCCTCAAAGAAATCTTAGTAGACATTTTAATGTATGACAGGAGAAAAGAGGGAACTATTTTGGGTTACCCAAGTTGGCTCATTAATAATGGTCAATGCAACTGTATCAATGACTCCAAAGGGTACTGCAATCACACCAAAACAGAAGGCACACAGCTGTTTAGTCAGTCAATAGTACTACCAACTGACTTCATCTACTGGCTATCTGATCAGATCCATACACAAGCTTTAGAGACCGGCCCCTCTTGTCGTGAAACCAAGACCCAAATCCAAGGGACAAATATCAAATGGGTGTCTTTTTTGTCTTTTCATTGTGCTCTTTTAAACGTGCTTCAGAGACAATCCAATAGTGATGTGTGGAGGGGCTCAGTCTCAAGGTCTCTGCAGTAGTAAGACTAAGCTTTGATTGCGTCTAGTCAAGCCAGTCCAGTGATCACTCCCTCTCCTATCATTCCGCTGTAACAGTCTTAGTCCTTTCATTGCGTCTGCCCGGCTCTTTCCCTAAGTACTCGTCTCTTTAGAAGGTCCAGTTTATCAATGGCCAAAGCTTCTCTCAGGGCGCTGAAGAAGGCATGATAGTGGGCTGTGTTGTGAATCATGAGCAGGACTCCAGCCAGCAGCTCATTGGTCATCAGCAGGTGGTGCAGGTACGCCCTCTGGTGGTTCTTACAGCAGTAGCAGCCACACCCCTTCACCAGGGGCCTGAAGTCATCCTGGTACCTGGATAGAAGTTCAAAAAAAGTTTAAGTAAGTAGAATTCAAGAACAGGCACCCTAAATTCTGCAAGCACTGCCACTTATGATACCTGTTGGAGTTTTATTATAGCGCCCACAAACCTTTTGTCTTTGAGATTGATCTCAAAGGTTGTCATCTGCGTTTGATCATCAAGATTTAAATCTCCATTCTGTTGCGTCTCTCCAGCCATGTCCCTTTCTTCATCCAGCCCTAGCACTGCCAAAGCAAAAATACATCCATTAATCCTTGCACACCACAAACTATTCACAGCATTATCTCATTATTTAGCACAAAAAGCTACATACAGGACCATAGCTCCATATGCCCGGCTGGGTAAATAAACAGAAACAAATACTGTAGCTTGATCCCCTTTAAACACTGCTGTGTCCTATATTATCTCCGCCATTAAAACATAATTACTTACTGGCTTTGGTTTGACAACTAAAGCCTGACTCACACAGATGGGTGTTCACTGCAAGGTGACTTCACTTCATTAAATGAAAAGGAATAAGAAACCAGAGGAGAGCCTTGTTTTATCAAGAAGGATGTTGTTGTTTACAGGAGGGTAGACCACAGTTACAGAGGAAGAGAGAAAAAGGAAGAAATGCACATAATTAAATATGGAGATTTAAGGGCAACAACAGAGCAAAATTGTCTCAGTGCAAACTGAAACGGGTGAAGCAAAGTGCAACAAAGCAAAAAAAGGAAATAAGTTTAAGAGACTAAATGAGGCTTGACCAAAGTTAATAAGACGTAAATGATGGAAAAACAATTCTGCCTTACAAAAGTAGAGAGCAGTAACTACAGAAACAGGCTACTTAACCAAACTGTGAGGCAGATTTTTGTAAACCTTGACTTTTTGATTGTTGAAAAAGAAACATTTTGGATAGTGCACCCGATGTTTGTACATCTAAAAGCTGCTGAGAAAACCCACTCACAAATAAAATATGTTCTTTATCTTCACCTTTCTATTCCATTTAAACAAACAAGCTACATAAGCTAGTTATTTTAGCAGCGCAAGTTCATATGGTGTTGCTTTTTTAGTTTTACTTTGTGATTAGGCTATTACCTTATTTATGTGGTATAAACATTCAATTATTAAGATGCTGGAAAATTACAATACATTTTTCAACAACTAGCTGTAATAAGCCTTAGTGCTGCTGCACAAATGATGTTTGTTCCCCAAAGTTACACATTGTTATGGCATAAACATTTTTTTATGTCATGGTAAAACAGATATTGGGCAACCTCAATTTTGAGCAAATGTGTAGTAACAGTGTTTTGGCTTTTTATGGTAGAATAGGTGGAAGAAGGGCAGTAAGAGGGGGGGGGGGGGGGGGGGGGGGGGGGGGGGGGGGGGGGGAGTACGAATGAAAACATGGATTAGATTAGATTGCTTTATTACTGTCACACATGCATAGGTAGACAGTGAAATTGCGCTTTTGTTGGAGCAAGCCTCCGGGCCGCGGCTATTTAAAGCGCCGCCACACGCTCTCCCGAAAAGGATTAATGCAGACAGCAACACAGTATACAATAAATAACATCACAATGCACAAGACAACACACAGTACATGTCGTCACATAACGGGATTTTTTTAGGTGACTTGTGAGGGAGAAAAAAATAAACGTTTCCGAGGCAGTCAGTTCAAGGGGGTAGGGACGGGGGATGTATGGTGTGAGTAAGATAGTGAGTCTGTGTTCGTGAAGTACGAGGCGTCAGACTGTCTATGTTGTTAGAGACATAAAGGTCAAAAGTTGGAGAAAAAGGAAAACTTCAAGAAGGTTAGAAGGATGGAATAGGGTAAATAGCATGTGGTCAGACTTGTCAAAAACAGGGCTTTGTAATTGGGACTTAGAATTTCCGGTTTGACATCAACAGCGCACTCTCCTCCACTGAACTCCATTACGCTCCCTGTTCAGAATCGATTAGTGCTGTCTGACGCTACGATACCCAACTTCACTCCATCTGTCAGACGAGTTTCACGCAACTTTTTAATGAGGCACGATGTCCTCAGCAGGCTGAGTCAGTGCAAATCCCACAGCTCTTGTCGTAACACTTCTTTAGCTTTTCACTTGGGACGACCATCAGTATGACAGACCTGTATTTAATTGTTACCTTACTGGAGCTGCTAAGGGATACACCATTGATTTAATTTTACCAGCTGGACTTCTTCCTACCCAATTAGTTCGACTGACCTGAGGCTAGAAAACACACACCAGCCACTACACACACACAAAGAATCAAACACATCACACACTTAAATAGCAATGAACCATCTCTGATTTCAATTTAAAATCCCCCCCCACACACACACACACACTCACTCACTCTAAGATTTCCACTCTGGAGGATGGTTTCATTTTTTTGGCCTATTTAAGCCCCAAAAACACAGTCTAAACGAAAGGCTGATGAAATATTGTCAAGTTTTCCCCAGCAAGCGTATTCGTGTTAACTAAGAAGAACAAGAAAGAGGAAGAGGTAGATGCAACTTAAATGGTAATATTAGAGCAGCCAAACATTAACAAGCTTGATATATTCATTTCATTGATGTTACAATATCAAAATTAGTTTGGAATACAAGAGAATGATTAATGAATAATTATTAATTGAGTTTGGTGTTGAATCACTGTCAGCGCACCACAGCTGCCAATTAGGTTAAGCTTTCTTTCATAACTTGTGGTTTAGTTTTCTCTGTGATTTTGATTTACCCTCTAAATGATGTACAACATGTAAAAAGAAAAAGGTGTAACAAAACCATTCCTTAGCACAAGTATTCACCACACTAAATAATATTTTTTTTAAAGTATTCACCACACCTGCGTGGGATGCTCTACCTGCAAGCTCCGGGTCCGGGGAAATGTCGAAGCTGAAGCAAAGAGCGCACCCTCGCTCCGTCACCTGGAAGGGGAAGAAACTCTCAAACAGGTCCACACCGGCCTCCACGCACGCCAGCACCTCATCAGGTCGTCCTACACCCTGCAGCAGTCTAGCAGTCACATCACAAACAGTAGAAAGTACTGAATTAAACATTGCATTAATCACGAACACAAGGGTCTACATCATATGTGTGTGTTTTTGCTCTTCGTGGGCTTTCAGTAAACTGGCTCCCTCTGACTCTCCGCCTGCAGGCATCAAGGTCAAGCCCAATATAGCATTTGATAAATGACTCTACTCCACTCTACAGTAGGAAACAGCATCTCCTAACAGCCAAAACTAACAACAGGGATGGTGGCGTCCCATTGTTAATCCAGATGAGCTCAAATGCCGCTCCTGGATACAGACTACTGCTTCCTTCATGTCCGCTTTCTCAAACTCAGAGCTACTTCTACACCGTCTGTCCCCTCCAAGAGTGGAGCGCTTATGTGGTTCAGTGAAGGCAGGCAATGAAAAGCCTTTGAAAGGCTGCCAGCTTATGTAGTTATGTTTGGAGAGTGAGTAACATCTAGAGAAAGTTTAGCCTGTACTGATCGTGTATCAGTACTGATTCTTCCTCTTGATTCCGATTCTTTGAGGGGTGGAGTTCAAACGGGTCACAGGCTTATTTCATAGAGAAGTGGTATCTAATGGTGGTTTACAGTTCTACTGGGCTTTTTCAACTTAAACTAAACCCACACAACACAACAAGCGGCTGGAAGTACGGCGGGCGCTACGGAAACCAGAAACTTGCTTGTATTAAGTTTGGAACCGATGATCGATTACAATAAATAAACAATTCCATTGGAATCGTAATTAAGCTAAGATTTTATGTGGGGCTACAACACACAATCATTTTAATTAAATTACTGTGTCAATTACATTTACAATTATTTATTTAGTCATATAAAACGACAGTGAATAATCTATCAAAACTCCTGGAGCCCAATGTGATGTCTTCAAAATGGCTTGCTTTGTCTGACTAAAAGTCCAAAACCCAAAGATATTCAATTTATAAATATTTAAAACAGAGAGAAACTGCTGGGTTTTCACTTAAAATCAATCAAGCAGAGTCCTTATCAAATAAGATGGACCTACCACCTGGGCCAACTCAACATCTCTGGATAACACTACACTGGTTTGTTACTTTACAAAAAATACAAAAGGAACCAAATTAATTCAAATTGTATTCATTTATGTGTCAGCAAAGAATTAATAAATGCCAGTGTTGGTAACTGAGTAATCACTTTGGTAATTAAAAATTTTCCAAATATAAAGATTTTTTTTTTGTGATAAAATATTTTTATCATTCAATTAACAAACAATACAGTGAGACAAAAGAACGCATCCCAGGACCAAAAAACACATAGAGGAAAGACAGGGAGGGGGGGGGGTGGGAGACCCAACAAAAAACACAACAGCAGGATTGGAGTCTGCAGCCCACCAACAACACACACAAAAACAGACACACGCAAACAGACAAACAAAAATACATCGACAGAGAGACGGACACAAGACACACGGGACCAAGCACACGCACAGTCAGAAGCAAGGAGGCCAAAGCACAAGTCCACAGCATAGACCCCAGGTACCCAGCAATGCAGAGCCAAGAGTCCAAAGTTCAGCCTGTGTGGATGGGGCGCCGCAGAGAGCTCCACATGCACGACAGCCGAAAAGGAAAGGGTCCATGCACAGATAGACAAGTCATGAGGTGGTCCCTAACATGATGAAACCACCCTCCCAGCAGCTGCAAGTCCAGCAAACACAGCACACCCCTAAATCCCAGAGAGCTGAAGGGCTGACAAACCACCCAGAATCAACACACCAACAGCAACCGGCACAGGACCATCAATCAAGGCAAACATCCCGTACACAACACTGTTCTAAAACTGACCAACAGGTCAGTTCTAAACTAAACAACCCATGACCACGTAAAGACATGCACCTTGGGCTTCCAGTGGGCAGAAAGTGGATAAAAGAATTACTTTCATGTTATGCCAGTTCACAGGGGTGAGGCATGTCCTATGAACAAAACTGCAGTGAATCTGCTACTGGTCTGGACCGCGCGACACCTCTGTAATGCCAGACCACACATCATGCCAGTTAAAATCAATGCTCAGGTCTGGGCAATCGCGTTCCCAAACCCCCTCAACCGGAAGGCAAAAGAAATAAGACGCCACCAAAAACTGATAGAGCCTGGACACCACACCACAGCAGTTTTTTAGCTGCTCAGCAAATCGCTTCCAAATAGCATGGCTGGGCAAAGATCTCAGCCAGGGGACACCGCACGCCTCGAGTGCCGATCCTAAGTGAAGGCAGAAGAAAAATGAGGTACGTGGTAGATCCAATGTGCCCTGTAAGTTGGAAAAAGATAACAAGCCAACCTCATCAAAAATGTCCTACAGACAAAGAACCCCTCCCCGACACCCCTTCCACAGTCTTCCTACCAAACAGGAACACTTCACTGCTGAACAATGGAGAAAATGCATGCCAGTCACATGCCACATGGCAATCTGCTTCAACCAATCTCCAAGTCCCGATAAGACGAGAGACATTGGAGCCGAAACGTAGTTGGCACCGTTCATCAGAGACACCGGCAAAAAGAAGGTCATGGAGTGACCATGGCTCTGCCACAGCACCCTCCAAAGTACGCCAGCACACACCAAAATATAAAGTTTGAATAAAAATGTGATCACTTCCTTTGAGGTTACATTAGAGGTGAAACAATTAGTCAACAATTAGATTTGTTTATTAACAGAAAATGAATCTGCATTAATTTTTCCTAATCATTTCTTAGTTTTTTTCCAAGCAAAACAAACTTGACTCCAACACGCTGCATTCCTCTGTTTAATATAATTGTAAACTGAATATATTTTTGGGTGTTGGATTTTAGTTCTATAAAAGGGTAATGGACCTTTTCAAATCCTAACCCTCAAAATCAACACATTCATTAAGGATTAAATCCATAGTTATAGTCCCTCTGGTGTTTTTTGTTTCTGTATGGATTTACTGCTGAGCATCTACAGTCTGTTCCTAAACGGGGGATTAAAATGCCTTTGTGTTACATCTAAGATAGTAAATAACAGAGTACTTTCGAGTGTATGATTAGTGGGAGAGAAATCTCTGTGTTCAATAAACACATTTCTCACAGTCAGAAGCTGACCTTGGTTTGTCCTCAGGCAGCTCTTTGGTCACAGCGGTGATGAGCTGGGTCCTCAGGGCCCGGTCCATGGAGCCCGTCTGCAGGCCGTCCAGGCAGAATCCGGCCACCGGCCTCTTGGCTGTCTCCCTGGCTGACCGCACCCTCTCTTCCAGGATGTCTCCTCCCTCCACCACCCCAAATATCTCCACTCCCTCCAATTCCTGGAAATGGCAAACAGTTCGGTGATAGAAAATAGAAAGAAATGTCCATGGAGCATTATCAGGAGTGTAGGGACAAAGAGAAATTTTCTCAAGTGCAAAAATAAAAATAAAGGTTTTATTCTTGCCATTGAGCATCTGGATGTTGATGACTCAACATGAAGTTAACTTCACATCACGAGGAGGCCAGGTGCATTGGGGGAGGGGGAGTGGAGCTCAGCAGCAATCAAGCAGCTCACTTTTAAGTCAGTATGACGCTGTTGCTTGTTTGTACCTTTGCTCTAGAGCTGGGCAATATATCAATATTATCAATATCTTGATGTGAGACTAGATATCATCTTAGATTTTGGATATTGTGATATCGGAATATTGCATAAGTCGTGTCTTTTCCTGGTTTTAAAGGCTGCATTACAGTAAAGTTGTCACGATCAAATATCGTGATATTCTTTCTCTATAGCGCCCAGCCCTATTTTGCCCAACATCATTCTATACTTGTCCCAAGGGAAATTTGGTTTACAGCCAGACAATAAAATACACAGGAGAGCACATCTCAAACATATACTGGCAGTGAAATGTACACATACAAAAAACATACTTTCAGATTAATGCAATCCAAACAATTTTAGAATGAATTACTTCCTGTATATCATGCCAGAGACCTTAGGGGACTAAGGCAATACAGTTTGAAAATATATTATATCTTCTGAAGCATATCTCTTTAACATTGCGTAGAAGTCTGGGACAGTGCCTAAGTAGTGGCGGACTGGGGTGGTGGTTCCCCTCTTCAAACAGGGGGACCAGAGGGTGTGTGCCAATTACAGGGGTATCACACTTCTCAGCCTCCCTGGTAAAGTCTACTCCAAGGTGCTGGAAAGGAGGGTTCTGCCGATCGTCGAACCTCGAATTGAAGAGGGACAATGCAGATTCCGTCTGTTTGACCAAAGCGAGAGCTGCGTCCGGGTTCTCTGCAGTAAGTCGGACTCGTTCCAGGTGAGGGTTGGCCTCCGCCAGGGCTGCGCTTTGTCACCAATCCTGTTTATAATATTTATGAACAGGATATCGAGGCGTAGTTGGGGCAGGGAGGGGTTGCAGTTTGGTGGGCTCAGGATCTCATCGCCGCTTTTTGTGGATGATGTGAAAAGAGAGCTGAGCCAGAATGCAAAGTTCTCGATCTACCGGGCAATTTTTGTATTGACCCGGTGATGATATAGGGCTATTTTGATTCCAAAGGCCAAGAGAACTTTATCAGGATACATAGTATCCTGGAACCATGAAATAACCGGCCTTTAAAAAAAACAAAGTGCCTGCCTCTTTGGGAATTGTGTATACTTGTGCCCCGTGTAATTTAAGGAAGAACATTTATTTATTTACAATATTATTCATTCACAAAGACAATTGGTGTCCTTAAAAGGTTTAATTTTTTTTAAATTAAGGCATTAAGATGAATTCCCAAAAGAAAAAAAGACGTTTTTTTAATGCAACTTTGGCATGGGTGTGTAAAACTATTCAAGCCACTGTACATGTGTGTATACACACATACACACACACACACACACACACACACACACACACACAGCTTTTTTCTACCTGAAAGAGGTAGCTGCCTTTAGAAGAAAGAAGAGCTGCTTTTTATTATTCATTCGTGATGCTGAGCCCTACACAACTACTGATAATGAATGTACCCACTGATAAAGAATCCCTTCTATTCTCACTGTGCTTCCGCCGCACAACGGCTCTGGCAACAACATAAACACCCGTGTGCTTTTGCCGTGCATGACTGATACACAAATGTCCTGTAAAAGAACAGCAGTGTGTGTGTTTAGACTGCTGCTTGCGTGTGTGTGTGTGTACCTGGGATTGTTGGTGAACCAGCAGACACTCATCCAAGTGGGCGAGAGTTCGATCCACCGACTTTCGAACCCTTTTGCGGGAGGTGTTATTCGGCCACGTCTCTCCGTCTGCCATGCTCTGGTACCAGTCTGGCTGCACGGCCTTCTGGAGAGCCATAAACTTGGCCACTGTCAGCTCTATCCTCCCACCGCTGCCCCACACTGACACAGTCTAATAACAACCCACAGAGGGCATTTCCATGTAAAAACATGCTTGAGCTGAAACTTTGGTGAGACAATTCTCTCTTTAAATTATTTGTTTTCTTGCCAAGAGTTTAATGACAAGACCTAGATACCAATCTCACAGCAGCTGGTTAACTTAGCGTAAAGACTACAAACAGGAGTATACAGCTATACAGATAGCCTTGCTTTGTCTGAAGGTAACAAATTCACCCACCAGCCTCTCTTAGCTCCCTTATTAATAAAAACAACAAAGTGTGGTTTAACCCATTGTTGTGTGTTATGTGCAAGTATTTCTTGGGTGTAGGCTGTACTGGTTGCCTAGCAACTGCTCCAAGGCAAACAAATAGTTACACATAACCCGCCATAAAAATACAACTTCATTATTTTGACATGTTCGAGGAGCATTCTGTTACCTTTGGACAGAGTTTATTTAATTTAACCAAATGTCAGTAACAACCCAAGTAATTCACACATACAAAGAAACCAAAATAAATTAGTCCATAAATTAAAGTTGTGTGTAATAAAGTCAAATGACACATGGAAACAGCATTGAACACACTTGCTGAAATGTATTTAATACTTTGTAGAAAAGCCTTTGTTGGTAATAACAGCTTCAGAACACCTCCTGTATGAAGAAACTAGACACCCACATTGCTCAGCTGTGATTTTTGCCCATTCTTCCACACAAACTCGCTGGGGACGTCTTCTATGAACTCTGATCTTCAGTTCTTTCCAGAGATTTTTGATTGGATTCAAGTCGGGTGATTGAGTGGGCCCTTCTAACAGAACGATTTTCTTTCTCTGAAGCCAATTGAGAGTTTCCTTGATATACCTTAATAATATTGACAAATTTCAGCTGGTTTATTGGCTTCCCGTGCCTTTTTACACCCCTTTTTAATTCATGTGTTCAATATTTTTTCTCGTTATCATTCCACTTATTACACATAACGTTTGTCAAGAACAAGAATACATGTTTTTTGATTTCTGTGTGGATTTCTTGGGTTGTGTTAGAAAAATTTCGTTATCAAGAATAAACAGACCGCTCTAGTTATATAAAAGTTCATTTTTACTTCTGAACACAAGGAGACAGTTTCCACACTACAGAATAGTACAGAAAATGCCTAACTGGAAGCTCTCTACAGCTGCTTATTTATACAAAGTGGATTTATACAAAGTGTTAATACAAATTCATAAAGTTGATGTTGTCAGTTTATCTCATTGGGTCTGGGAATCTCCTCTGCCTGCTCTTCCCCCAGAAACCTCCTGTGTCTTTCACAAGGACAGATGACGGCTCCATGGTTATCTTGTTTAGCGTGATCAGTATAATATTGTATTATTTTGCAAACAGTTTTAATAGTAATCAGAGAAAGCGCAAGTATCATAATTTTTCCAACAGGTTTTTACTGACATCTGGTGAAAATTTCATTCCAATAGCCCCATCGGAAATATATTTACTGGGAAAAATGTTGACGAGTTCAATACTTATTTTTGCCGCTGTATTTACCGCACAGATATAAGAGTGGTATTGATCATCACAACTAACTCTCAGCATGGAAGGAATAAGCGGGTTTCTCAACATGTGAAACTATTCCTTTAAGCAGAAGCTTAATCTTACCTTGTTAGTAGTGTAACCTGTTGGGCAGGGGGTTGCAGGGTCGTGAAGCGAGCAATACAACACAGTATCATGAAGACCTGCACAAAACAAAAATCAATGCATATCACGGAGGGAAGACATCAGACAAAGGGTTAAAGTCAACAAAGGCCGCGCACGAAACAAGGTGACGAAGCGAGCCACTTCATTACTGCATGTTATTAATGTGACGACTCCGGGTCGGGAATGAGGTGTGGCCTTATCAGCAAACCTAGCTGCAGCAGAAGGTGAGAAAACAAAAGGCTTGATAACAGCAAATGCTGTTATTATTTTTTAAATATTCAATCACTGTTCTTCCCTTCTGGGACTTCAGAGACAGCACACAGTAGTAATCCCCTGAAAGTTTACAACAAGCGACGCAACGGTGATTACATTTCTAATTTAAAATTTGGTTGCTTGAGGCAGAGTAGAGCTTAGTACTACAGCTACTGTTGTACATCAAAGCTGAATGAGGTCACTCTTCTGGGGCATTTTTATCAATATTACTCAAAACGGCACCACTTTTTGGTCAGGCTCATGGAGCTAATCCGCTATTTTAAATACCGAACTTGCATGCTGTATGTTCAGAAGCAAGTTTTTCCAATTTAGCCAGTGGAAATAATGTTGATACACCCCAAGCTCTTCTAAATATGTGTATCATGCATGTATCAGGATGAGTTTTCTATTTAAAATATGACTAATGCAGAAGGTTAACAAACAATAACTGTGAAGAAAAACAGACACAAGGTTCAAAATAGTTCAACAAAATCCTTTTCCTCCTCTACAGCCTCCTACCTTTTGACATGGAGATGATTTGACTTGTTGTTTTGTCATTGTGAAACAGATGTGTTTTGAATTACTACCAAAGCTACTTCCAACAAAGGACCAAAAGAGTCTTAACACAGTAGAGAAGTATGCAGAAACATACACACCGGTCCATTACAGGGGTGGAGAAAAGGACAATTTGAGAACGATATTTACACTCACAACCTAGTTAAAGGTCTGTAAATGTTCAGTAGCTGTTGTGGAGTTTTCGACGTTATCACAAACCCTTAACAGACTTCTTGTTCACATTAAAGTTGAGACTGAAGGAATAGAACAGCTACTGGATGAACCAAAGGGTGAGACTGTTTCTGTTATGTGTTTTCAACCCCCAAGAAGGAACTTCACATCTCAAAATTAAAAGTATTCAATAATAATAAAAGTATTAAGTAATAAACTATTTGTATGAACATACTTTGCTTTGAATAGCATTTCAGCACTGACTAGCTACTGATGTCATATAATAGATAATCCTGCTACTATACATTACTACATAAGATCTGGTCAAGTGTTTTGACCTACTATATATGACCCAACTTATCTTCTTCGCTCTTCTCCTGATCACTAAGTGCCACTGAGGAAGGAGAAAGGAAGATTATAAAGGTGATAGATCCAAATACCTGCAAACTTTCTGAATCCATCCTTAAACTCCTCCAACACTTCCTGGTGCTCTGCTCTTTAGGGAGGAAAAAAAAAGTTAGACTTTGCGTGTGCGTGCGTGCGCACGTGTATTTGTGTCTGTGTGTCTTACATATTGGACAGGGTAACCTGAGTGACAGAGGGGAGGTTGCTCAGGGTGTGCAGCGTGTCCTGGGTGAGGTGGGGCACCGTGCCTACGTGTGTGTGCAGAAGACACCCCGGGACTTCCAGAGAGTGCTGTCCCGTCCTGCCGAGCCCCTTCAGTTCACCCAGCCGACTCCTTCCCTGAACCACACGGGTTAGCTCCAGCTTCATCCTGCTGCCAGCCATACCTGGAGCTGCAGTTTCTCTAAAAAGATTCACTGAACTGCACTGACGTGCGGTACCCAAGCCAAAACGAGTTTCAACGAGAGCTCTAAAATAGCTTACGTTAACGTTAGCAAAACACACGTGAAGCAGCCACGTAGCTAACGTTTACTAGCTTAACCACTCACGTATTAACGAATCTATTCAAGCGTTCGGTGAGTTGAGGTGTTTAACGTTACTGATCTTAAAAGAGGATAAGGAAACCAACTCATTCACAATTGTGCTGGTTTGAATTACAAAGTGTAAGTAACAAGGAGCATCTCTTCTTTCGCTTCCCTGCCAAACTCACTGCCTGACAGGAACTACAAGTCGTCGAAATATGTCGTCATCACCGGCCGCGACGGCACTTCTACAAGTAGCCTATGCAGAAAGCCAACACCAATTTGTTGTATTGTGCTTATACAACCTTTCAAATAAGTAGTGTTACTGGATTTCTTTAATTATATCTTTAAGATTTATTACATTTTAAAAGCAAATTAGGCACATTTAGAGAAGAGAGAAGCGTTGCTATGGTTACCAGAAACCACAAAAAAAAGTGTAGTGGACCATGAAGTCCTAAAATGCTTTGTTGACGCGACCGTTAGCCTAAAAAAATTGTTAATTTACTACATTACCCAGAATCTTATGTGCTCAAAAGGACGGCAGTTGTGTGTACAGGTCTTGCGATGTGCGAAGGCTCTTTGACACGACTACTGAACACTCTTTGTTGAAACGGTTACATAGTTTTGTAGCTGTTGGTAGAAGAGTAATCATGTTTGGGCATATATTGTAGTAGCAGCGGTCTATAACTAAACAGATGATGACGTTGCCAGGTCACAATCCTCACCTCTTTAGGTGGAAGAGGCTCGGCAAGAGTAAAAACGCAGACAAGGTAAGTTTTGTCTTCGTAAAATTTAGAGGTATGGGCTTCCAATTCTAATTGGGGGAAAAGGAATGAAAATGGGTCTGCTTATTCTAGATAAATGAATTCAGGCTCACCTCAACATTTTCTCATACATAAAATATTTTTTACTATTTTCACTTTTTAGTCCAGGCTTATCAAATCCCCTAGAGCTCTAACATAATTGGACAAAAGGGCCCTATGGGATTTATGTGTGAAGAAGAACCACAGAATCAGTGTTATTACTATGGATGAAGGATGGCTCGTGTCAGAGGATGGCTTAGAAATGTCATACAGATGACCTTTCTTAGATACTGATATGCTTGCTGTCTCATATGTCTCCTGTCTGAGGCAGAGATAGCTGGATCGCTGCTGGTAAAGCACCAACTTTTGGATGTCTTGGAAATAATTTAGTAAGTAATATGCTGATATAAGACAGCTACTAAGCTTTCCTGGGAAATAATCAGCAGACATTAGGCATTGGCTCAGCCCACAGCTCAAGGTGTCTGTCTCTGTGAGCTTGGCTGGGCATTTTTATGGGGCCCTATGGTCTCTTTTGCAAACACTATCAACTTAAAATTGAAATTATTATTTTTTTCTTCAAATAACAGATACATGTGAAGAATGGGGACATCGATCAGTGGAGGAAGGTGAGAAGAACTTATTTGCAAGTGCGGCGGTGTGCATGTCTATTTTCACGATGCATTTTTGTATCATTGCAATGTATTCTGTTGGGTTTTGGACTGTTAGTGGGAAAACAAGCTATTTGAAGATGACACATCTGACGGATGGACACTAACCAAGTAATTTCAATAATCATTACATTAAGTGATAATGAAAAAAATCAATAGTTTTTCTATTTTTTTTTTATGTAGCGTGTGGAGGTGGCTTCCGAGTTTGCTGTATCGGAAGTCTTCCCCCACAAGAAACCTCATTTAGGAACCAACAGCCTAGCTGTACCATTGCAAAGCACTGAGCAGATAAGAGATCACGATGACGCTTACAGTGAAGGTAGGTCAGCCTATAAAAAATAATAGAGGTCTCTAGAGAAGTGTTACTTATATAACAGAGTTGATCCTGTGCAGCAGCTGCAGACTGAACAATGATATTTGGGTGATTGCTTGTCACAGCTCAGGCTCTTCTTGGTGATTGGCTGAACAGTAAGTTGCGGCTGGAACTGGAGGTGGAGGAGGAAGATGACCTGGTGTGCTCCAGTGAGAGGAGAAGCTCTGCTGCACATGCTATGTCTCAGCCTGCCGCCCTAAACTTCTGCAACTTTGATGGTACAAAGTGGGACAAAAACTATTTAACCTATCCAACTAACCTTATTTGAATTATTCAAGACCCGTTAAAGCTAGGGTTTGTAGCTAAATATGTTAAAGGTTGGAGCAGAACACCTTTAAAGGACTAGTTCATCATAAAGGAATATTTAGTCATTATCATGTAATCTTAACTCTAACTCACTGATTTGAATTTATTTTACTGCAGAGATGTTGAACTTGCTTGAGATTAGAAATTGATCACAGTAAGCATTTTATAAACTCTCTTTTTTGGTCAAAGTTGAGTTATCATTGTGTAGTTGTTTTCTTTTGTTTTCTTCATTGTTTGTGCATTCACGGTCTTAATTTGAAGAATTCGGAGTTAAATACCAAACTGCAGTGTTCTAAAACCAAGAGCTACCAAATTTTAATTTCCTTTCACAATGTCCTGTCCGTATTTTAGGTTTCATATTCCTAAAAAATAACTGAATGCAATGGTTTTCAACAAGTGACTTCCACATCTTAGATGTAGGAGTTTCCTTGAGTTTTGATAACAATACTATTAACTGCACTACAGTAGAGTTAAACAATGTCTTTCTGTAAATGCTTTCTGTAAAAGATTATCTCAAGCAAGTGTTTTGAGTCTCACATCATGGGGAAATGAACTGAAAGGGCAACAAATCAATGTGAAAACATATGCTTTGCACATCTATCAGCAACAATTCACAGGACATATGTTAATAGTATAAAACATAAAATCACTGGTAAAGTGTTTGTTTTTTTTAAACTCCTCAGTTATAATACTTCTTTTTCACACTCACTTGTGCAAAGATCTGTACAACTGCCTGGCCGAGGAAGAAGAGCACAGTGCCGTTAACAGCTTCCTTCAGGACCTGATGGAGCAAGAGGTGTTGGACTCGGGAGGGATCGAGGAACTGGCGATGGATGTTGGACAAACAAGGAAGAAGTTCAGAGATCCGACTGTTACCATGGAAGCACGACACCTACAGGTGTGTGACCGAAGTAAATCTCGGTTTTCTCGAGATAAGAGGTGTGAATGCTGCGGTTTGGGAAACTGTCACCGTGAGTAGAATGATAGGCACACATTTTGTGTTCTCACCTAAACTAATTGCTACTGATTGCCACTGAAGGTGCGAGAGAACAGGGCCCGGCAGGAGGCTGAAAGGCAGAGGCAACAGAGAGAGAGGGAGGCCCGGCGGGGTGCCACAGAGGAGGCAAAGAGGAGGGAGCGAGTGGAGGACACAAGGAAGAAGCAGCAGGCACGCAGACAGGAGGAGATGGTGCAGCAGGAGATGGTGAGACTGCGACGTCAGATGGAGGAGAGGAGAAGCCTGGAACAGCTGGTTCGACAGAGGTATGGTATCCACAGCAACCACCAGCCTGTTCTGAAGTGCTTATCGCCCAAATCTGAAATAACCCACTCCTGTCTGATTGCTTTTACGTGATCTTGCCTCTTCCTCCTTCCTATAGTGGATTGAATGGATTAAAGGTAACCTTTTGAGGAGTAAGCTAGCTCCCTGACCCAAACGAGTATTGCAGAAGTGTCCCTGTGCAGGGTAGTGCACGCAAGCTCATGCTGCTGTGAAATCTCTTAAAAAGTGTGTACCAGCCAAAAGCAATCAATGGCTGTCACCATGCGGAAATAAAAACAAGACCTTTAGATATACACTCCTTTACAGTGGTGATTTGAGGTAAATGTAAACAATAACAATAATAACAATAGCCGCTTTCCGCAAAGTATTGGAAATATTAGAAATTCAACTTAATGATGGTGCTAGATGAAAAGTTGTTAAAAAGTAGTGTAGTGTAGAACCACGAGTGTCAACCTGTGGCACTAAAGCAAAAATCATCTGGGGATCATGAATGTTTGTACAAAACTTAATGGCAGTCCATCTAAAAAATGTTCTCATATTTCTGTCTGGACTAAAGTGGTGGAGTGAACCAGCCGTCATTGCCAGTTTTAGAGCCATGCTGCTAGCATAGATAATGTGTTTTACAATTGTATTACAGGGCATTAGTTTTTTCATTAAGGTATTTCTACTGAATTTATATTCTGAAAATCTAATTATTTTTTTACAGAGATTGGCAAGAGAAAAATAACCAATTAGGTCAATTCCAGGAGATTTGGTGTACAGTTATGTAAGACCATATATTCGTGTTTAGTATGTGTGTTTATACACCCCAAAAAAGATTTATTCACTGCAACTTTTAGAGATGACTGCTATTCTTAACTGGACCCTGGTAGACTAAAAGGTGTATGTATGGTTATTCTACAGGGAAAGGGAGAGAGTAGAAGGGCAAACGGCAGCCAGAAGCCTCCAGTCAGCTCCTCCACTTCCCACTAAAGAGCAGCAGCGGGACACAGAGAAACTTTTTAAAGAACAGAAAATTCAAACGATGGTTCTCATGGGTAATCTCAAGGTTGGTTCCTGTACTGTGGCTGTACTTGCAGGTTGGTACAGTAAATGTTTCAATGTGAGTTCTCTAACCTGTGGGCATACATGTTTCACACGTTTTAGTGTCTGCAGAGGCATTTCTCTAAATGGTATTCAGTGGTGTTGGCCAGAAGGCTACGCTTAGGTAAAGCCATGGCCCTCTGTGACTGGAAGCGCCAGCTGAGAGCCTGGCGAGCGTGGCGGGCAGTGGTGTGGGCAGAACAACAGCAGCGAGAGGTGGCGAGAACAGAGGAGAACCTACGACTGGAAAACAGGCAAGAACCTCAAAGGAATTACATTAAAAGGACCTGATAACCCATTATTGTACAAATCCTGCCATGTACCACAAATCATACAATGGAAATTACAACCTTTATTCAAAATAAATTATTAATGAAAGTATTTCTAGAAGACACCCTCCATCATCTCCGCTAACCCAATCAAACAATAACTGGGGGGTCAAAATACAATCACACCTGTTCCCCCCTCCAGGCAATGTCAGCTGGCTGTGGAGAGTGACCGAAGGCGGTTGCTACGGCGATGTCTGAATGAGTGGCAGCTATGGTGTCGGATGGAGAAGGAACAACAAGAGCTTTTAGCCCAGCAGCAGGAGACCCGGCGCAAGATGGCTGCCTTAATCAATGCTGCATCAACAGGAAAACTCAAGGCCCCAGAAACCCCAATTGATCAGCCAATTATGGCCCCACCTGAGGCATCTAACCAACCAGAGACCACGTTAATGGTGAAAAGTGCACTCACAAATCCTCATATCATTAGCAACAGTGCAAAGTGAAAAATTGAATAGTTAAACATCTTTGTTGATGCTTCCCACTGAGAACAACCTGGAAAATCACATTTTTAAACACTGAGTCTGACTAAAACATCATCAGGCAATAAATATGCTTGGGACTTAGATGGAATAAATCTTCTTATTGCCTGGAATGACCTGAACCTTTCTCAGTAAGTCAACCAGGAATAGAAAACGTTTCCTGCTGAAATATTCAGAACTCGGGTGAGTGAGAGCAAGAAAAGAGTGGTGTTAATATATAGGGGACGGGAATGCATAGAGCAGATGGAAAGAATACTAGAGAGAAATAAGAGGGGTAGGATAGTGGAACAGAGCTTAAGGGACAGGAGATAAAGTTGAAGTTGCTGGTGGGGTCGATAAAGAGGACATACTTGCTCTCAGCTGAGGAAAAAAAAACAAAGCCATGCACTTAGAATATAAATATGTTCCCTCGGTTTACCTTTCCTCAATTATAAATTGTCTCCGCCTAGTTGTACTACAGCACCTACTGTTGAAAAAATAAGTTTGGAGACACTACCTTATTTAATCATCAAATTAATAGATATTTTGTGTCTGTGTTGTAGTTTATAGACGGTCCCTTAGCACCGCCGGCTGCTACTAGAGACCAATCCTATTCCTCCAGTTTGGATGACGGCTTGTTTTGATAAAAATGAGTTAGTATCTCATTGTTAACCTTACTACATTAGGAAAGATGCGTCATTCGTGATTTAATATCATTTCGCTATTCCTTATAGTAATTGATCCCAGAAGTTTGAATCTGTGAATATCTTTCCTACTTTACTCACGTTTACAAAACCGAGGGCACGGATTATGAATCCGTGCGCACAGTTTCTTAAACTGAGGGAACAGATTTGTATTCTGTGCACACGGTTTAGTTTTTTTCTCAGCTGACCCCCTGGTCACCCCTGTTTCATCTTCATATCTGCTCTGTTTTCATCTTTGTAGGGAGAGCCGCACAGTTCAAGCACTTCAGCACCCAATGCCTCTGCAGTACATCACAATAAGACCCCTGTGGGTGCTGTGGCCCAGCCCACACAGCCATGGCAGGTGACCCGACAGCATGCTGCACCGACTGCTGCTGAGCTCAAAGGGGCACAGCAGAGATGTGAGGGCCGCCCCTTTAACTGTTCAAAAAGCACGGTGCCGCCAGGCAGCAAGTTTCACAACAGACACTCCACCCAACAGCAGATCATCACACAGCAGAGGAAGCTGTTGAAGGAGCAGCAAGAGCAGATTGCACAGCTGAAGGAGGAGCAGAGCGTGACGGGGTTGAAGCTGGAAATGGAGAAAACCACACAGCTCAAGCAGCTATCAATAATTGGAGGCTCGAGACCAAAGTGCCTCAACTTTGACCGCTCAGAGCAGAGGAAGGCCCACTGCACAATGTAAGACACAAAAACTCCAGATGTGTGGCTATCTTATTCACCACTCTATCAAACATTACCCTTTATAAATCGTTTAAAAGCTCTAACTCATGGCTTTATTAGTTAATAAACATGTTATCACTGTTTTATTGGTCGGTTGTATGCCACTAATAAGAACAGCATTTGGGTTACCAGTTTGGGGGTTTCTCACCTTCTAATAAGCCATTCAGGCAGCATGTGTAAATGTTCATAAGTCATTCATTAAGGGTAAGAAACCAACTATTCTGCAGTTATACATGTTAATGCATTGTTTATTAAGGGTTTGCATAGTAATCAATTAAGTCTGCAGTTATATATGTGAATAAATACTTAATTAAAGAATGTCCAGATATCCTGCTGCGCTTTTATGGTGGTCTACATAATGGAGAAGGATAGATTGTTTACAACCTGGCAACCCAAATGTTGTCCTCAGTAATGGCAACTGATTTATAAGGCACAAGTAAACTATTTGTTTAACTTTAGCCAATATTACAACTTATTAACTTTTGAATAAGGGTGACTTGTAAAACTAATTTCAGCAACAACAGCATTGTTTCGTTTAGGTCAGGGAACTATCACCATTCAGTGTATATAAATCAAACTTGAGAATGTTGGTCCGATGGGTCTGGGTGTTGTAGTCAAAGTGGCCATTTGCACCTTGTTTACTGTTCCCCTAAAATAATTAATTACAGGCTCAAATAGTAAAAAAAAATATATAAATAGATTAAGAATATCAACGTTTTGGGTACAAGTACACTACATGTATGATGTGTATATATTCTTAGCCTAGCCCCTAACTTCAACCCCTTGGACTTATACACATCCCAGCTCTAAAACTGCTCTAAAACTGTCTTTAGATGATGACAAATCACTTAGTTGAACTAACTTCTTGTTCTAAAGTGCAGACTTAAATTGGCAGGATACTGTCTGTGTACACCCCAGTGGGTAAACATGAGCTTTTACAGAAAAATCTCAAATGTCTAGAATAGTACAGGCACTTATTGTTTTCAGAAGCTACACCCAGGTTACAGTAAATTGGGATTAAAAGTCATTATCCCTTAATAGCATTTTCTTTTTAAATACAAGTCATGTAAGAGTATAAACAGTCAGCTACAGAATGATTTTAAAGCTTAGAGAGAACAGAGGAGGAGCTTGTGCAAAAGCCAATATTTTGTACATTAATAGTTCTTGTAATAAGATATTTATATGATGACAGATGCTTTCCCAGAAGTCTAAACAACCTTTAACATATAGTTTTCATGGGTAAAAGCAAAACGCTCTGCCCTCTCATTTATGGATGTCTGACGCATGTCGGTTGGCTTTGATTGGTTCAATACCTATCGCAATAAAGTTTGAAGAAAGAAATTAATATGCAGAGAAATATATAATGATGGGGCTGTGTTTCTGTGCTTCTCGCTGGGATTGTTACTGTTGAAGGCCACTGAGCGTTAACGGAGAACCTGACAGTCCCTGTGCACCTCCAAGGGAAGCTGTCACACGACAGACATGCCAGCATCCAATCATCACTGGTCAGTTGGTCCTTCACTCTGAGAGCTTAAAAGCAGAGCATGAAATACACAAACTCACATATACATATGTACATATACACACAGCAGGTACATATCTTCTTCCAAACATAGAATGATGTAGCTCTCTCACGCATATGGAGACAAAACAATTGCATAGTAAAAGCTATAGATCTATAGTCTGACAACAGTAGCACTCCTTTTTTCCATCCAGTTCGATTCAGGATATGAAGGCTGAAGAAATCATACATAAACATCCACATATCCAATTCTGAGACTCTGTTGTACCAGGGGAATACCTTGTGCTCAACTCACCCATCTCTCTCTCTTTGAAGCCATGGAGGCCCGTTCACGTCAACGTGCAGAGCGAAGGAAGGAGATTGAGGGACTAAAGAAAAAGAAGGAAGAGGAAAAACTGGTAGGAGATTGATAAGTTGTTTTCTGTACCTCCGAACTGTTTTGTATGGTGAGTAGCAAGTTATAATTGTCTGAAACAATATTTGAATAATAATTATAATTTATTAAACTCTTCAGGCTGAGATGAAAGCTGCTGAGGAGCAGAGGCAGAGAGAGGAGGAGGAGGAGAAACGCAAAGCAGTCGAAAAGAAGAGGGAGGAGAAAAGGCAGAAAAGAGAGGCGAGATTTGTATTATATGGATGTTCCCAAAATCATCAGTCTTCCAGTGTTACAGGAAGTAGTACCACTGAGCCACATGTATAATGTCACTTCTTTCTGTGTGTGTGTGTGTGTGTGTGTGTGTAGAGGGAAGAGGAAAAACAGAGGCAACTGGAAAGGCAACAGGAGCTCCTAAAGCTGGCCCACCAGCACTACCACAGAAACTTGCTGCTACGGCGAGGCCTGGTGCCATGGAAACGCCTCATTGAGCTTAGACAAGCCAACATACAGGTGAATCGCTGGTCTTGTCTATTTCATTCGTCAGCTACACTAGTCGAGTATTATCAGCCATATTCAACCTGCCCTCAGTCCTCAAACTCAACATTTTAAGAACCCAGAAGGCTCTCTTTTGCTTCTTTGATTTTCAAAATCCAATTTGGATGAGCAGAAAGAAATTTTGACCTACAAGGGTAAATCCAAGTCCACGCCATGGATTTGAATAATAAAAAGGTTAAAGACTTATTTGCATGGAGTGTTGCATGTGCGTCTGCTATCTGACTTGGGGGCAGTTGCTTAAAGGCAATGTGTGTAATGAAAGGCTTTTTATAGTTCAAATCTTTGATGGACGTGCTTCCCAATTTTCTCATACTAAAAAGCTTGTTTATCGTTTTCCATCTGATGATTATTACAACTAATCTCTTACATTTTTACCAATTCTAAGAGGATTATACATCTTTTTGTCAGTCCCCTTAACTGAAGCTCAGACATGTTCATAATAGACATTTTTAAACAAGAGTATTAATAACTTCTAAATAGGCCATAATAAGCAGAATATTTGGCTCTTTATCAATTTCTCTTTTGTCTTGGCTAATTTATGAATTCATTTTTTAAATAATTAAAATGATGATTTTCTTTTTCTATTTTTATAATATGCATTCATTGGTGCTGTATTTTCCCTTTTTGTGAAGTACTTTGATTTTCAAAAGTGCTATAGTAAGTATAAGTATAGTACGTTTGTTATTATGACAAAATACCACAAACCACACACTGTGTATCTACAGGCAACCTACTTTAACACATTCAATAGACTGCAGAGTGAGCAGACTGCTGTGTTTAATATACTCACTCCGCAGCTTAAAATGAACATCCCAAGCTGGAGGCACACATAAACCCAACAAACAATAACACTTTTTTTCTCTAACCTGTCCTGCTTTGCAGCCTGGTATACAGTATGAGGAGCTAAATACCTTGTTGTGCCAAACAGATTTTATTTTATCAAGAGAGTTTTAATATTCTCCTTTGTCTGTTTTATTTATTTATGATTTGTCACCGGGCGGGACAGGGGGACAGATATGTGGATGGGTGGCACAAACAACACACAGACAGAAACCATAGGGGAAGGGACCATTCCTGCAAGAGACAAAGGATGGGGGGGGGGGGGGGGCAAAAGAAAACAACAATTGCACAAAGCAAAGAAACGTGCAAAATAAAACAGCTGACATAATAAAACAACTGATGGAAAATAAAAAGGAGAAACAGTCAAGAAAACCGCCATGAGAACTAGAATAATGATGATGATGATGATGATGAATAATGATGATGATGATGAATTTAAATAAATAACTTAATGGAAAACATATAAAGTAGTTATATCTTTAGTTCTTTTCAGTATCATCATTTCATACTCAAGATGTTCCTCTCTTTGCACAGCATCACACAAAAATTCTTGTGCATAGAGTACATGTTTCAAGCTATACATAAACCGTCTTTGTTAAATGTGAGATTCAGTTGAAGACAGGCGCCTAATCATTTGATAGCACTCCATTGTTCCAACCTGGCACGTATGTATGATTGAGTTTGGATGCATTCATCAGCATTTCTCTTTTCAATCCCTGCCAGCTGGCTGAGAATCATCACAATCTCTTCCTCTTGGGGCGGTGCACACTAGGCTGGCAGCAATCAGCAAGAGAGTCCCTTGCTGAGAAAGAAGCTTCAGCTGACCAACTGCACCAGCACTTCCTACTTCGGCGTAGCTTAAGCTACTGGAAAAGAGTGTGTACACGACGCACACACACACAAACACAATTACTCAATCAGGATTGCAGTCTCCCCGTTTTCAGACAGACAATTAGAGCTACACATTTTCCTAATCAGCTCGACTACCTCTACGTTTAGACCAGTTTCTACTTCTTTTCTTATTTAAGCTAGTGCCGTCCTCATCACTTCACACTAAAATGCCCCCATCTGAGTGAATGTTGTCTGTTTCAGCTCAAGGACTGGCGGATGATTCAAAAGGAGAGAGCCGAGCGTTTCTATCGCACTCGCACTCTGAGGGGGTTTCTGTGGGCACTGCTGCACCACGTGACCCAGGAGAGGCTGGTGGAGTGGGACCGTCAGGAGCTGGCTCAGGAACACAATAACAGGTCTTTAAGCCATGACTAACAAGTAGTCAAATTAAGTTCAACAGCTTGTTTAATTAAAAGTTGAAATATAAGAGAAGTTGGGTTACAGTATGCAAGGGAAAAACACAATGCCTTAATTTGCATGAACACAAACATTTGCGTTTGAGTCATTTTAAGACCTATTCTAATAAGAAATTTCAGACTTTCAAGATCGACTTGTGATAAAAACTAGTTAATTCATGAACGAACACTACAGAATTTGATAAAGGTTAACAACTGGAACATGCATATTTGAGAAGAAGTCGTCGTTGAACAACCAAGATGAAATGTGAGAGCTTTTCGTCTTTTCCACTGCACTGCCCATGCATCTATCTTAAACTCCACCATCATCACCTTAACTCCAGTAAACTGCCTTAAATCTGGTGTTAGCTGTAAATGCCTCTTCCAACTATGAGTAATGGGAGTCTGTAGTGGTGCTCAAGTAGAAACTTCAATGTGGCTAAACTAGCTGGCATAGCGTAATGTTTTAAATCAGCAAACATTAAGGTTGTGATTGTGCTTAATAGCATTATTATGTGGTCTTGTTTTCCATTGTGGACAAAATTAACGAATTCTGTAGCACCGGTCTAACTATGATTTCCCCGACATTGATACAAAATGTGAGAAAAAAATGTTGGCTTCTCAGTTGTCACCTAAATGACCAAAGCATGCAGGTGAATTCCCACCAGCTGCCATTGTCATTAAGCCCCCAGTAACATTATGCAAAAGCTCATTAGGTGCTGTCAACCCAGAGGTCCCTATTGTTCAGTTTCTTATTGCTCACTTACTTTTCCTGTCATTACCTCCATCTGTCTGCACTTCAGACGGGTGGTGCGACGATGTTTGCTGGCCTGGAGGCAGTTTCCCTGTCTGATGCGCAAGGAAAAAGTGAGGGAGGAGCGGCGGGAGAAGCTGGGACGGAGAGTGACAGCGGTTCTGCCCGATTTCTGCTCCTATCCACCGTAAAGCCTCTAGGAGAAACAGACACTATAGGAGACAAACTGCACACCCACACTGTCGACACATAATCTCCATAACTCTGGAGAGGATACACATGCAAATACAAAATTAATACACACATGCGCCTTTCTCACATTCATTTAATATAAATACATTTAATTTCTTACAAACACACAACTGGATGCATGCATAAATGTGTTTTTCATTTATTCAAGAATCCTTTTGAACCAGCTTAAGAGAATAAAAGTCCCTATTTATAATCTTACTATCCAATCGTTTATTATGTTTAATGCAATGGGGAGTTGTAGAACTTGAATTATGTTACTTGTTCCAGGATGTTTGATTCATCTGTGATAAATATCTATGACACATTTCACAAATCCAGGTCAGGTTCCCTCCTTTGTGCACACTGCAGATAAGTGTTTGTGGAAGAATGTGCAGACAGACCATCCTTGAAAAGATGTTTTGCACATTTTGTGCAGGACTGACAATCTCCAGAGACGTCATCTGGTTGCTGACGCCGTGCTATAAAAAAAAACATCCCTAGGACCAGAACAGATTACTCAGTCTTACATTTTTCTTGTATGTCAACTTTCAGCAAGGCACTAGAATGTCGGAGACAAAGACAGGTCTAGGGAAGACGGTCACTGTGAAGGAAACGGTGATCTTTGTTCGGCAGACATTGACGGTCAGTGTGAGTAGATACTCGCATAGAGTAGATAGCTGCATAGAGGAGATTCCAGTTGTGAGTGACATTCATGTGAATGTATCTGGAGTTTGTAGGTATTGCTGTGTCAAAGTCAAAATCAATAACTGCAGTAACCAAGCGATAAATGTCCTTTCAGAATTTAGTGAAAGGAGCTATGCTGCCATCCATTGGACATGAACAACACCACCACCACTTTGACACAACACAATGCTTTCTACAGTTAATGTGGTGACTTTCTGATGTTAGCATCAACTTGTCACAGAACTTCCTCTGAATTTATCATTTTGTCGGTTTTTGTTTTAAAAAGCCTTTTGTCATCTTCCATGCTGTGCTGTACATTCACATGTAACATGGATCTAACACTACTCATGCAGATGCTCCAGACTTTACTACTGGGAATCCATGCTGTCTAGGGTTTCAGAATCAAGGTTGGGCAATGGTCTCTTACACCAGTTCTGTTGGGACGGGAGAGGGTGGATTCAGTTTTTCTCCCATGGTCATGAACTCTGCCCAGTTCCCACGGAAACCTCGAGAGTATACGCCAGTGTCCACGACGAGTCCCCAGAAGGCCCTGCGAGCGGTTTTGTCTCGCAGGGCTATGCGTGCCTCACGCTCCGTTACGTTGTAGCTGACGTTGATGACCTGCACCACCAGCAAGTGGAGCAGCCCACAGGTCACAATAAAGCTGTACCACGCACAGGTGAAGCAAAGTGCAGCGCTGAAACAATACGCAAAGATAGTAAATGAAAAATAATTGTCACTGGTCTCTGGCGTGGAAATTATGCAATTTTTTACAAATGAACTGTATCTTTGGCATTTCTTGACTTGTACACTGATATATCTGTGAGGAATTTAAATGTATCAATATTAGTGTGAATTTATGGGTCAGACTCTACTTGCTTGTATTAAGACCTGATATATATATTATTTTTTTTTAAATATAATTCTCTTTCCTCATCGTTTCTATGAAGGATTTACAAACATCGGTTTTACCCAAACTGACCCAAAAGCTTCTAACCCGGGAACATAACTTAACATAACATAAATGGGATTAAGGAACACAGACAAAGAATTTGTCTATGGTTTTTCAATTAAACCTATATCATTAGAGTAATGGGGCTTCAGAATTAAGTAAATTGTAACTTTAAGGAAATATAATGTAAAAACTACCCAGCCCAGAGTGTAAGAGGTGGAGATCTTTGCTCTCAGTACCTGTACTGGTTGTAGACCCCCGGGCAGTAGAGCAGGGCGGTGAGGAGGTGTTGATTTGGACACACACTCTGAAGCACCAGGCTGATGCCGTACAGGGACGTCAACAGGAAGAGGACGAGCGTGAGCAGGAAGCTGCGGTGATTGACCTGACCCACACAGCTGTTTATCCTACCCAGGCACCGACAGAGGGGACGCACAAACACCAAAGTACACACAAACAGGCAGACAAAACATCGTACTGAGACCGGGGTTACACTACACTACACACATGCAGGACCACACATATATGTGTATAGGAGTGGATGATATCAAGGAACGGTTCACTTGTAGCTGTAAATAATATGTGTGTGTGATGGTGGTTCAACACATACAAATAAGATTAATAAAAGACACAGCAGGTGTGAACAGGACAAACACTCATTCAGTTTGAGCTGATTACGTATCCTGGGAAGAAAGACATTTAAGAGCATTGTTTTGAAAATTAAGAAGGACTTTTATGGGGTATTTATTGAATAGTTTGTGTAGAAAAGATGAACAGATGATAACCGAGACAACCTCAGTGTTTGAGATGTGAGGCAGAAGTGGAAGAAACAGTGATGACAGGCTGAGTGAGAGGCATTTTAAGGGAACCCACCAGACACAGTGGTGGTCGAGACGCAGCACGCAGACACCACAGATCCGACAATGTCCCGCCCTCGGGGGCCGCACCACTCTGCACACCGGACACCAGTTCCTATGGCCGCTTTCCTTCACCTCCACTCCCGCATGCTCCGACAATCCCGCCCGGTTGGCTACCGTCATCGTCACGTCCTGCCTCCCCCCATTGAAGACAGGGTCTCTGTCTGCCAGAGGGCTGTAATACGTCACCGTGCTGTGGACATCCTCTTTGTTTGGCCGCACAATTCCGGGTTCTCTCTTGGTGTGGACAAGAGCTACCAGAGTAAGTATGACCCCTACAGTTACCACCGCTAGCTGGACCAGGCTAACATTCCCACTTGGAAGAACATTAGTGATGAACAAGTAGTACATGTACGCCAGGGAGAAGAGTGCCAGGCTGAGGAAGAAGAGTGTCTGTCCTTTCTTGCGGTGGGTGGTATAGTAGTACCACAGCACCAGGCCAGGCAGAGCTGTCAGAGTCACCATGCCAAGCAGGAAGTGGAGAGCAGCCAAGTGCAGCAGGACCGGGAGGAGAATAAGAGGAGGGATGATGGACAGGTCAACTTTTCGGGCTCCCCCCCAGAGCCAGGGTACACGAATCCGGTCTGTGAAGACATCAGCCACACGAGACAGGGATTCAGGTTTCTGAGGCTTCCTCTTCATAAACCTGAAAGAAAAAAAGAGGTGAAATATGTTTACTTCATGTGAACAACAACTTCTTCATTACCTGGTAAAGCCATCAAATGAGCCAACCTCCACCCCATTAATTTGCTTTAAGAAAATCCATATTAACCTTTTCACACCTGATATTTTAGTTCAAGGTCACGTCAATCCAACGGCTCTCTGAGGTTGTATTTGAAAGGTTGCATGCTAACATACGCACAATGACTACACAGCTAGCTGTTTAGCAAGTATAAACAGCAAACTATCTTGCTTTAGTATGCTAAAGTCAGGGGATTGTCAAAATTATCACAATTCCTTCCGAGCAAAGAGGAGTGTCTGCACTTGAAAACTTTGACCTGCTCTTGGTTCTAGAGGAAAAGGTGCTGCGAATCTCCAACGCAGGTAGGATTCTTCTTCTGGGGACATAAATATAAAGAATTCAAATAGTTGTTGAGATATTTTAATCCGGATCAAAGTAGTAATCATACTGACCAACCAAGAGACCAACACTGTCATCGCCACGAACAAGCAGAGCTAAAAATGTCAAAACATTTGCTGTTTCCAGCTTCTCAAATATCAGGCTTTCCTGTTTTATATCATTGTAATTTAAATATCTATGGGTTTGGGCTGTGTTTTGGTCAAAACTAGCACTTTGGAGATGGCACTTTAGGCTCTGCGAAATTGTAAAGGGTAAAAAGTTTTCTGACATTTTATAGACTGAAAATGAATCGTTTAATTTAAGTAATTAACCAATAGATCAAATGTCAAGTTAAAAATAATCATAAGTTGCACCCTCAAAGTTCTTCAGTTTAATGTCTCTCACCTGTCACACACGTCATCCAGGTCCTCACAGTCACAGCAGCAGCCTACCACATGACTGCGCTCTCCGAGTCTGTTCACATACTCACAGCAGCACAAGGTCTCCTCTTCCTGCAGCACCTTGTTGGCTCGCTTCTTCATGATTGACAGCCTATCAGATTATAAAAAAAAAATGATTAGTCCCGTTATTGACCTTTGTGTTTTAGATAAAATGGGATTCAGAGAAAAAAATGGCAGGTGAGAGACCGGAAGTGAAGGACAATACCTGTAAATACCTCTAAAAGCCAACTTTGCTGAAAGTCCATTTGCACACTGCAGCTTACCCGCTATTTGCACGCGCCTCAGTGGAGCGGTTTCAAACAGATTCCCACCACTGCAAAAGCCTGCTCATTTGACCCTACCCAGTCCATCTCCTACCCCAACATCTGTCACACATCTGTGATGCTTCAATGATTTACAGGAACAGAACGGTCCCATCAACGCAGCCTGCTGGCTGGTTTAGACGGCACAGATGGATTTGGGCTGAGGTGGGGAAATGGAAGCTTTCATAACAATCGCAGGTCTTCGGTGTCCCCTAATCCACAGTGAACAAAACTAGTTAACCACTAAGTGGGATGAATCATTCAGCTCAGTAAAACCTGTCTCTAGGGGAATCTGGCTCAGTTGAATGAGCCTCTGCTAAGCAGTAAATTAAAGCATACATGTTTTATTATTAATCAGCAACATGGTAAAAAGGACACCAGGCTCAAGAAAGGCCACCACACTTAACAGGAGAGTCCTTCTAGGGCCTAAAGAGAAGACAGAAGGCTACATGTACTGACTAATAAGTGTGTGGGTGTGTGGTGCTCCACCTAGCACATCTGCTCACTGACAACAACAAAAACTAATACTGCTGCAAGGCTTCATACCATGGCTGTGGTGCTCAGCTGTTTTAAATTCCTGTTGTAACACTGAGCAATTTTCTGTGGTATACAGTTTGACTTGCAGTTGCTGCAGGACATTACAAATATTGTAAAGATGTAATGCAGGATGGCTCATGTAGCTGTCTATAGGGATAGGAGTGCCATGGTTTAAAACAAACTTGGGAACTTTGTAGGTGGAATGATTAGTTGATTAATTGATTACTGACAGAAAACGAACGACTATTGTGATAATAGACACTTCATCTTAAACATTGTGAGGATGTGCTGCTTATGTGATGGTATGCAGATTATCTTTAGGTTTCAAACAATTAACGTTAGTTCAAGATGTCAACTTGAACTTTGGGAAATTGTGATTTTGTTTTCATTTTTTGACAAGAAAGTAAGAGGCAACAAACGTCAATGAAGTAAACCTGCTGAAGATGCTGTCAAAGAAACAGCTTGACATTTTGAGACACTTTCTGTGAGTTCCATGAGAAGATTGAACCATTTACCCTGAAGCTACAGCAATGGGGCAGCTAACTAGCTTAGTTTAGCATAAAGACTGGAAACCTATTTATACTAGCAACATGACCAACTGGTCTGGACTACGGCCTCTGCGACTTGTGTTTTGATTAAAAATGACATTGACAAGACGGCTTCTAGCACTTTAACCAGGCACTGAGTAAACAGTAACGTTACTGCCGACCCACATTTTATCTTATCGTACAGGTCAACAAACACACTGACATCCCGGTAAATGCTAAAACACAGCCTTAGCGTAACGTACCTGAAAACTGCCCTACATGCCGCTGAATTCGAATAAATGTCGACATAAACGGTTCACCGCCTAGCTACTTCTCAACGGAAGTCTTTCACCTGGTAACGGCTGTCGTATCCGGTGTTTTTCACAGCTGCATGACGCCCAGTGTGTCTCGAAATAACAGCAGCTGGAGATGGTGACAACCCGGACTAGATTCTAGCTAGTGTCCGGTGTGGCAAAGGGATCTTGTTACCGGGTTTTGTCCGGGTTTGGGCTCGCTGTTCAGGGAGACATCCTGTGGCTCTGCCCCCCGACAGTTTCCCTCCTGACGTCAAATGAGCTGGACTCTCCCCGAATCCCCGCCCTGGGCGAAAAGAAAATTACGAATCCCACTGTGGCCACGCAAAGTCCCGCCCTTCGAAGCAGCTCGATTGGTTGGAGTCAGGCCTTTCACCGATTAGGGTTAGGGGATTGGTCAGGAGATAGGACCAGTACATGTAAACATGGACCCCTGGCCAATAGTAGTGTGTGAATGCTATTGAAGGGCGGGTCTTTGCGTGGCCATGGTGGGATTCGTAATATTGCGCCCTGGAAACGTTTACGTCATGGATTTAGAGAACACTAGAATTAGGGTTAGACTGACTATGGTAGCCAAGTTCATACCTTTCTTTAACTGTCTATGGTTCTTATGGGACAGGTATGTAACCGTTTTATACATGCATGCATGTAACGCTTTTTATTTTTACAGTCTATGGTAACACATATTATAAAATTACAATTCTTAAGTAAGTGCCTCAAAACATTACTTGAGTAAATATACTTAGTTACTTTATACCACTGGATACCTCATATTGTAATGTAATCTTACTGCAGATACACTATACTTGATATATCCAATTAAAGAAATATAAACTGTCCTCTAGGAGTAAGGACAAGCTATTGGTCAATAATTAAAGACGGCCTGGATAGTCTTTCAGCTTTGACAAAGGAACAAAGACACATTTGGCTTTCCACCAATTCATTTTTCTGCTCAGGGTTCAAATAGCAGCATAGTACACAGTGTGCAGTACGGTCTGTGCAACGGTCCCAACATCATCTAAAAAAACATTAAAAACTAAAAAAAACAGTAACTTAATTAACTACATTAAGTCAGACTCTTACATCAGAGCAATGGTTACTTCACTCAGTTCAGCTTTAAGAAAACAGTCCATTCCCAGCAAAAGAACCATAACTATTTATTAGCCAAAGTTTGTATTTTGATATTTTATTATTTTAGTAACTAAGTAGGGCCTAAAGATGGCTCAAATTCACTTAGTTTCGAACAGTTTTTCAAACAAAACAAGAGATTAAAATGTGTCAGCTGCTGTGAAGGGCATTTTTCCACTATTTCACAGACAAGCATTTTTACATTGATAAAATGACATTTTGTATAGACAATACTTCAAGAAAATTATTGGCAGACTAATGATGAAAGTAATTGTTTGCGGCTCTACTATATTGTACTTTTGAAATGTTGGTAGCATAGGTAATGATTTGGGAAATAAACCTTGTTTATTTTAAAAGTGAATTGCAGTACGGCTTAAAATGTACAAAACAGCAACCAAGTTTAAACAAGTGGTCACTTGCAGAAGTGGTCGAAAATCAGAACAGCTGAACAAAATTATGCACACAGACAACAGTAATGGCCAAACTGTAAACATCAAACAAGGTATAAGGTATTAGTGGTGCATCACTAACACTTCATTAAAAAGAAAATTTGTGTTCAAGTCAAGTTGGGAATCATAGTGTTGACAGTGTGAGAGCATGGTCCTGAAATAACTTGAGATAGTCTCATTTATCCTACACATTTAAAAATAACCCTAAAATTGGTTCAGTGTAGAAAAAAATAAAGTACTATACATTAAACTGTGATTAAACATGTACAGGTAAATGAGGAAAATTATTCAGATATGTATTGAATATTTGGTTTGAAAAAAAAAAAAAAAAACAAGGCACATCATCAGCAGGATCCTCTGCACACCAGATTTGGCTCACATACAGTATTACAAAATGCAGGTTATTTTTGACTTGTAAATTTAATGTTGCAGTCACTCCTGCAGTTTACATGTAGTATAAAAATGCATTATCATGACTCCAAAACAGAGAACAGACCTTTAAATTTGAGTCATTGATTCTACAGTTTTTATTGACAAAAAAAAATGTATATCCCAAAGTATATCACAGTCAATGTAAAAGGCACTTGTGCAAAAATTAAAATATGTGCAAACGTGTAAATAGAGAACATAGTTTTAAATAATATTGATTCAGTTCCCTGGAATAAAACAAAAATAAAAAGCATTTCCAATAGTTCACTTGGTGTGGCATGAGGCTCTGAAAGCCAATTAAAAAGGAAAGAGTGAAAAAGAAGCGAGCCAAGTGAGCTGACAATAGCACCCTACAGAAATCTAAACCCGCTGCTCTACGTGTCTCTGAATCTGATGCAATATTGTCCTCGCAGTTGTCAGTACACAGCTTTACAAATTAAAAAAAATAAAACATCCCAGCAACCGATGCCCTGGCATAGGCTTTGGGTCATCCCCTGGCAACACATGGCACGTCAGGGGTCTGGAGACATCTTCATGGCAACGTCACTGCCTCCCGGGATTTCCTCAGAGGCCGATCACTACTGCAGTTTTTTTTCCCGCGCAGGGCAGGTACAGGCCCTCTGTAGTCGCCCCGTGTCTGGCATCACTGTGGTTTAGCTGTGCGATTGGCCAAAGCAAAGTTCTGCTGCAGCACCACCAGAGAGCTGCGGAGCTATGAGGAAACAAAGAACAAACTCAGCAGCTAGAACACCCGCTTTAGGTTTTAAAAGTTGAGTTACAAAACAGCTATGAATTTATGTTACGGCCTTCTGCTGGTTGTCAAATAGAAAAAAAAGACAGCTGCATGCCTCTACTTTCTGACTACAAGACAAATGTGTCAAAAGTCTATAATGAATTGCTCTACTTTGCACAAAGCAATGTAAAGAATCTTCACAATAATGGCCACATAGGAGCTAAAATAATATTCTTTATTTATGTAGTGCATTCCCAGCTTGTCCTACCTGTTCCAAAAGGTTGATGGAGTCCTGCAGTACCGTTTTTAACAGTTCTGCATCTTCTCTAAACCCTAGTCTCTGTTTGGGCCCATATTCAGAGGCCAAGCTGCCAAACAACACAAAGAAAGTGATTATTCTTAGGTGCAAAATACTATATTCACATTTGCCACATAAAAAGGCAGCAGAAGACAAAAACAGAGGCAGAAACTAAGTGAAGGACATGCAAGAAGAAGGCTAAGGGTGGGGGAGCATGGATTAAATGCACTCTCACTTATAGTTGGGCAGATTGAGTCGTTTAAACATCAGCTCTCTACTTGGGCTGCTCATACACCACTGACAAAAGAAAAAGGAAAACTAACCCCTTCCTCCTCTCCACCCACACCAACACTTTTGCTTCCTGAGTGACTACTGATAAAATCATGACAGCTGATTAATCAAGGGGGAAAATACAAAGAAATATGCACATTGCAAAGGAACAGAAAGTTATCTGACCTAGCCTCACTCTGCTCCTTCAGCCGATGCTTTGTGCTCAGGTACATGCGGTGGGCTACATCCTCCATGGCCCACAACTTCAAAAACAGACCCAGATTCATCACCGTCAGAATAAGCAAACTGAAAGAGACAGAAAGACAAGTTTTATGTTGACCAGTGGTGCACACAGTGACACAAGAGAGACAGAAAGTTGAAAGGTGGCAGAAATGACCAAACACACAAAATTGTTTTACAGGGGTGTATCCGGGTTGTTAACTTACATCACACTCATCCCAGCTACTATTGTCGTGGTGTTCCACCTGTGCGGGCCGTTCATTTCTATGGGGCCTGAAACAGAGGACGGATCAATAAATTATAGAATTTAAAAACTGCAGCCGTGTACAAAACCTGGGTTGCAGTCAATGTGAAGTTTTGCACTGTTTTGCAACATTTGCAAGATATTTCCTCCCAATGATGTGTAACGTTTTGCAATGGCCTGAGAAATAAATGCTGACGTTTCGTGAGTTTGTCCAGGGTGCAACCCAATGAGACAGCAACATAACTCCACTCATCTATACAGTAGTGGCTATTGTCTGCCACACAGTTTGCACAATAGACTTTAGATTTTAAGGCTTTGTCCATGCTTCTGTCTCAGTTGCTGCTGCAGCAAGAAATTCTCAGAGTGCAGAGCAATTGGATGTTTGAAGCACCACAGTCTCCATTTAAATGTTTTGATTAATTTTGTTTTTGTAATGTGTGACAAGGTTTAAAATGTAAAAGCTTGCTATGTCAAAAGGAAAATTGTAGACTAACAGCTCCTTTAAAAACTTTTGGCATCACTTAATACTTAAGTTATTTGAAAGAAAATGGTAAACTGTTCATAACCAAGCAGCCTTAAAAACATTTTAGTTCAAAATATGCATACAGAAGTTTAATGAAAAGTTTGATACACTCTAATCTGTTCATTAAATATGAAGCTGTTGCCAGGAGTAGCTTAGTTTAGCATAGCATAAAGACTGGAGGGAAAAACTTATAGTCTTCATACAAACATAATATATCTAGTTAAGTGGGGTCAGTTCCCCCTGCTACCAACCTTTATGCTAAGCTAACTGTCTCCTGGCTGTAGATTTACATTTAACCGGCAAACCACAAATCTATTACTTCCTTTCATGCCATTATGTACAGTATAACGTCATGTACCCATGTTGCCATCTCTGTGCTGTTCGGGGTCTTGCCCGTACTGCTTGTTGGGCTTCATGTGCTCTGGCAGAGTCCGGCTATAAGTTCGCCTCCTCCTCCGAAGCCCACCCATCTTTCCACCGTCTCCACCTGCTTGATTTATATCCGCTTCCTCCTCCAGCAGTTCTGCCTCTGTACAGAGTCATCACAGGGTCACAAATAGTTGAATATGGGGCAGAATGAGATGGGTTAAGATAGTAAAAACACTGTCCTGAAGGTGTCCGTGTATTTAGAAAATAATTGATTCAAGTATTACATTAAGTTTTACAGCGGAGAAACGTGTCTGTTTAATAGGTAACTAAACAACAAGAAACCTTTTTTAGAAAATGTATAAAAAGGTTTTCTGCCCAAGCTCAGTGCACTTGATTACTTTTTATCATTATTATCTAGTCAATATTTTCTGTATGTTAATTGTATGTTTGAAATAGTGAAATTGCAACAACAACAAACAAAAAAAACTGGGGAGGCTTCATAGAAGCCCATTGGCTTTTCTGCCCTTTCCATGCACTGTACACTAGGTTATGTTTGTTTTATTTGGCATTTTAAATTGTGCAAAATAGAAAATAAACCATCTAAACTTAAAAAAGCTCATAACTGATGCAGGCCAGATTGTTTATTCTAGTCCCCTTCTCCTTCCTTGCAAATGCAGCTGTGACATGATTCACTGATGTAGAGCCTGATGTGTGTTGGAGGAAACCGTTCCCATCAGATCACAGATAAATTAAACCACAAGCTAAAGAAAAAAACATAACAGGAGGGTGCTCTTGTCTGCTTCCAAACTGTGCGAACAGCTTTCTTCTTACCAAGCTGTCGAAAATTTTCTTCTATGCCGCTCCAGGAGTTTTTGGTGATGAAGGACTTAACCAGGCCCCATGGCTGCTTCTTGTATTTCACATCTGTATACACCCTGGCAGCACAACAAAGATTTTTACTGGCAGTCCCTTACTGTTTGTGTTATAAGCCAAACTGATATAATTGTAATATCTTACCTTAGTCGACATTTCCGCTTCGAGTTACCTATAATGTAGTATCGGTTTTGAGTGTAGAAGTAATCGTGATAGGGAACGTCGTGAGTGTACACCTCGGAGTCTATGAGGTAATATTGACCTTCTCTGGATTCTTTGTGCAGTATCTGTAACATAAATTAGAGTACAAATGCACAGTAACGCATCCATTTAAACATACACACACACACACACACACACACGCACACACGCAAACACACCTGGTTCTCTGTAGCAGTGGATAACTTGCCAATCAGAGGGTTGCTGATGGAAATCGTGTAGTTCAGACTCCTCTTCATGTTTCCCAAAGCATCTTTTTGCCAAGAAGTAAAGCTGGCGTCTGATAACAAAAAGGACAACTTGAATATTTCACATCAACGTTTTCAATAATTATTGGATAAATAAGTTCAGGAATGACTGTATGTATAATTGTTTTCAGTTATTTTATCAGGGATCATACAGATACACATTGTTACTAACATAAGAAGCAACAGATGAATGTTTTTTTTACTTACTGGTTGTCTTCCTGATGTTCATGAACCTGCGGATGAAGCTGGAGTCGGTGAAGAGCAGCTCAAACATCTTGCTGGCACTGATGTGGAACACCTTGTTTAGATAAAGTCGACCGTGCACCTCGGACAAACCCACTCGCTCCTCCACTGATGAAGCAATAGGTTTAGAGATAAATAGGAGGTAAATATTAAACCACAAAAATTCAAAACATAAGCTCAAGAGTCATCTCCAGTGCCTCCCCTCATTTACCGTCCTCGATGCTTTCTGAACCGCTCGGCTCTGACATGTTCTTGTTGGCGTTCAAGTCGAGAGAAAGCGAGGAGTGTTTGGAAACCCGTTCTGGGGCAAGGCGGTCCAGCGAGGGGGCAGGGCTGCGCCGCTGTGATGGGGTGCTGCGAGAGTCTTCCTGCTGGAGGGCGACACAAGACAACAAGGTGTGAAAAAATTCAGACGTGCACAGATCACATAATAAAAGGAAAACATTTGTATACCGTGTTAGGAGAGTTCTGTGAGCTGAGGGGGGAAGGAAAATCCTCCCCTTGAGGAGTGGAGGTCTCTAAAGGCCCGCCCTCCATCCCAGGGAGGCGAAGGGAAGGAGGGCGCTCGAGTCTCCATAGACCCTCATCGCCACCAGGCCTCGCTGTCAGGCTGCGGACAGACAGAGTCGGGTGGTATTAAATTACAGCACATTTTGTTTGTATACGAGGATGGACGTACAGCTGGGAGTGGGCTTACCTGGTCTGCATGCTTGAATCCGCTGAAAACTTTAAGCTCTCCATGTCTTCATGGCTCAGGCCCAGGTGCCCATAATGCTGTTTAATTATCTGCCACAACTCAGAGCGAGTAAGAGGCTGAAAGTGGGAATAAAAAGGAGGTCACAAAAACATGGAAATATGAAGAGCAAAGGCTTGTTAGCTCCTGTAGAGAGGCTCTCTCTCTCTCTTCCTCTTGCACAATAAGGACTCTGCTTTGACAGATAGAAACCATAAAAACTGTTGTTGTTGTTGACTCAGAGTTTGAAGTAGTCGCAGGTAACCTCAAACAATTAGTCTCCATGCAGTATTGTTTAAAGTCCTATCTCCATGGGTGACAAACCTCTTACCTTACCTTCTCTCTCGACCGCTGGGATAGTCATCTTATATTTTTGTGTTGACAACCAACAGAAGGTCTTAGAAAAATTACAAAACCGAGATGCGCGTTTCCATATGGCGGAGGGATAACGTAATAAACCTAGTCTGTCTAATTGTAGGCTTGTTCATTCCGACGGAAACTTAACATGTTTCGACTTATTGGAAGCACAGATGGTTTAGCGCATCTAAAACGAGAAAAAAAATCCCTTTTCACAGATTTTACTTACTTGTGAGAGGGCATTTCTTCACAGCGGTGAGCTTTAACTGGCTGTCAGACAGTGATCTGTAACCTGGACGCACATTCAGGAAGTCCTAGTAGATGTGAGCGAGTTCAGGGGCGTAAAGAAGCCCCGCCCACATTTACACCGTGATAAAACGTAGGAAAAAGCTCGTAGTCAGTTCAGATGCAGATTGTCCATCGACGGACAGACAAACACCTTTGTTCACGTACCGTTGATAGTTTCAGCTTCAAGTCAGCTAGTAGATGTGTATAAGCTGTCATGGCCACGACTGTATTAACAAAGCATCTGACGCGCCAGAGGTCAATGAACTCTTGATGGTGATGTTTTTGTAGGCTAGGCTACAGGTGTTTGTGCTCCGGAGATCCCAGCAGACTCTCACCCCCGCGGGTAGGCTGCCATGGTGCCTCAAGGCTACACATCAATTGCTCATTGTTAAGTTGTAATCTTAAAGATTGTCATGAAATCAAACCCCGTTTTTGATACTATTTTTTTGTCACAATGCCCATGCAATGTATTCACGTCATTACCTCTCTATGTCTTAGTTTTCATTGTTAGTGAGAGTCAACCTATCCCAGACTTAAATGCAATTCAACTTCCCATGGAAGACTGCATCACACGTTTTCAGCAATTACACGTTAACAGAGGCTTCCAAACTGTTTTAACTCCATCTCCTGTAAAACATCTTACAGGCACATACTCTTTAAATATATTTCAACCTGTACACAGTGTTTGCGCCTGCAATTTTTAAACTAGAGTTTTTGTAGTTTATTATTGTCAGTTTTACAGAGCAAAGTGTTGGGGGAACACAAGAGGGTGGCTGTAGTGGGCTAACTTTTAAACTCCTCACATGCATCTGGGGCAAATTTTTCAAAAAACACAGCACCTCAGAACAGGGGCGGAACACACAATTCTGAGCCCTGTAGAAAGGTATTTTCTATGGGCCCCTCCCCGCATCCACAGCTATTCATTCTAGCGTATTCTTGGGACCTCCCCACATGAGGGCCCTGGAAACTCAGT